>NC_057723.1:59392900-59405322 GCF_004010195.1 Chiloscyllium plagiosum | reverse complement strand
CAAATCATTTATGTAAATGACAAAAAGTAGAGGGCCCAGCACCGATCCTTGTGGCACTCCACTGGTCACAGGCCTCCAGTCTGAAAAACAACCCTCTACCACCACCCTCTATCTTCTACCTTTGAGCCAGTTCTGTATCCAAATGGCTAGTTCTCCTTGTATTCCATGAGATCTAACCTTGCTAATCAGTCTCCCATGGGGAACCTTGTTGAACTCCTTACTGAAGTCCATATAGATCACATCTATTGCTCTGCCCTCATCAATCTTCTTTGTTACCTCTTCAAAAATCTCAATCAAGTTTGTGAGACATGATTTCCCATGCACATAGCCATGTCAACTATCTCTCATCAGTCTTTGCCTTTCCAAATACATGTATATCCTGTCCCTCAGGATTCCCTCCAACAAATTGCCCACCAGTGAGGTCAGGCTCACTGGTCTATAGTTCCCTGGCTTGTCTTTACCACCCTTCTTGATTGAAGTAAACAGGACTGTTACAGCAAAGGAGACCATTGTTTCATTCTTTTCTATCTTAGTGTCTTTGGTCTTCAGGAATTCTTGGGTGGAGTGGATGGAGTAGCGTGAGTCTTCTACTAAGTGTTTTAGTCTTTGGTGTAGCTCCTTGGCCAATCTGTAAGTTGGTGTTCCCGGTAGTGAGACTATGGGTCTGAGGGGGGCTCCTGGTTTGTGAATTTTGGGTACTCCGTAGAAGCGTAGTGTGTTGGATCCATCTGGTTCATTTTTTGGAAGTTGGTCTTATTTATTTGTCCAGATTTCTGATGTTTGAGGAGGGCTGTGATTTGGTTCTCTAGTTGTAGGGTTGGGTGTATTGTCACCTGTTGGCAAGTGTTGGTATCTGTAAGTAGTGTGTTTTTTCTTTTTCAATGTAGTCTCTTCGATTTAGAATGACTGTCAAGCGTCCTTTGTCTGCAGGTAGGATAACAATGTTTTTATATTTTTTTAGTCATTCCAGTGCTTTCCTTTCTTGTGTATTGAATGTGTTTGCTTCCTTTTTTCTGCTTAATGTTGGTGCAACTACTTGTCTGATGGATTGTTGGGTTTCTTCTGTGAGTTGGTTGTCTTTTAGTGTTGTTTCTAATACTGCGATTAAATCTTTCTTGTCTGGCAGTTGTAATTTAATCCTCTTACTAAGACAGCTTTTTCAATGTCTGTTAAGGATCGGTCAGTTAAGTTTTTTTATCCATGCTTCTATACTGTCATTGTTACTTTGTGTAAGTTTGTTTAGTTTTTTTCTGCAGGTCTAATTTTTTTCATTTTCTGTGTTTGTCGTTGTCTAATATCTGTGGCTTGTTGTACTGTGTCGGCATTCCAACCAGAACTCTATCAACAAGCACATCGAGTTAGACTCCATCTACCACCCCCTGAAAAAAAGAACAGGAAGTAACATCACCACAGGAAATGACATCACCAACCCAAAGAAACCCAAACATATAGATAGAAAGCAGGGATTTTCAGCATTGCTTCGCCTGAGGTACTCTGAAGATGTTACCTCGTAAGGTAATGAACCTTTCAGCTCAGTGAGCAAACCTACATCCAACATAGTAGTATTAGTCTTCATGGTGGAAGACAGCAGTGACATATTAAAACTTCAAGAAAGTCAAGGGAAAAGTAGGCATCATTAAGGAGAAGGTGCTGGGGAACCTGCAAAGTCTGAAGGTGGATAAATCATCCAGACCAAATGGACGACAACCCAGGGATCAGAAGAAGATAGCTATAGAGATTATGGGGCATCGGTGGTAATCTTTCAGGAATTACTGGAGTTGGAGAGGGTCCCAGAGGAAATCACTAATTCAACACTTCTGTTTAAAGAAGGGAGGGAGGCAGAAAATTGGAAATCCTTGGCCAGTTAGCCTGACCTTGGTTGTTGGTAAGATTTTAAAGTCCATTATTAAGGATGAGATTGCAGAGTATTTGGAAATACATGGTAAAATAGGGCTGAATCAGCAAAGCTTCAGGAGGAAGTTGTGCCTGACAAATTTGTTGGAATTCTTTGGGAATTCCAATAAGAAAGTTAGACAAAGAGCCAGTAGACGTGATCTATTTGGATTTTCAGAAGGCCTTTGATAAGGTGCCACACAGGAGGCTGCTAGAGTCCATGGCATTAGAAGAGGATTCAGTGACTGGCAGAAAGCAAAGTTTGGAGATAAAGGGGTCTTTTTCAGAATGGCAGCTGATGACCAGCAGAGTTCCACAGGGGTCAGTGTTGGGACCACAAGTACACATATTATGCATAATAACATCGACGAAGGAACCAAGGGCATTGTTGCTACGTTTGCAGATGTGCAAAGATAGTTGGAGGGACAGGTAGTATTGAGGAAGTGGAGAGGCTGTAAATGGACTTGGAGAAGCTAGGGGAGTGGCAAAGAATTGGCAGGTGGAATACAATGTGGGAAAGTGTAAGGAAGTGATAGGAAGAATAGAGATACAGAATATTTTTGAAATGGGTCAAGGCTTCAGAATTCCAAAGCACAAAGGGATTTGGAAGTCCTAATTAACATGCAGATTCAATTGATAATTGGGAAGGCAAATGCAACGTTCGCATTCATTTCAAAAGGGCAAGAATACAAGAGCAGAGATATAAAGCCTCAGCAGTACAAGGCTTGGATCAAACTGAATTTGGAATATTGTGAGTGGTTTAGAGTCCTATACGTGTTGGCATTGGGTTTGGGGGGAATGGCAAACAGGGATCCAGAGGAGGTTTATAAGAATAATCCCCAGAATGAAGGGTTTGTCACATCAAGAGTCACTGAGGACTCTGAGTCTGTAATTGTTAGAGTTTAGATGGATGGGGGAGATCTCATTGAAACTTACAGAATACTAAGATGTCTAGATAAAGTGGACATGGAGACAATGTTTTCACTTGTCAGAGAGACTTGTATATGAGGACACAGCCTCAGAGTAAACGGGCAACACTTTAGAACTGAGATGAGGAGGACTTTCTTCAACCAGAGGATAGTTAAACTGTGCAACTCATTGCTGCAGAAGACTGTGGAGGCCAAGTTATTGAGTGTATTTGTAACAGAGATCAATTGGGTCTTGATCACTAAGGAAGTCAAAGTTATGGCAGAAGGCAGGAAAATGGGGTTGAGAAACATATCAGCCAAGATTGAATAGAGGATTCTGGGTCAAATGAGCTACTTTTACTCCTATATCTAATGGTAACTTTACCTAATTAAATCCAGCACGTATAATGATATTAAGATTATTAGGGTGAAATTTAACCTCTGATGCTTTGTGGAATGTATCAACTGGCTATGATAAAGCCTGTTCAATATTTCCTTTCCATTGAATTTAAAGCTCTGGGAGGATGTACAGCAGACAGCTGAGTCACTGTGGGCCATTCTGTACCCTGTCAAAATTAAATTTTGTCTTGCTAATGCATACAAATAAACAGAATAAAATGATAAGCACAGAAAGTGACTATTCAGCCAGATGGTACATTTCCCAATGCTGTGCAATCAGTGAAAATCACATTTCTACAAAGCACATGTCACAGAGCTATACTTCATTATTTTAGCCCTATCTCCAAGCAGAATTCTCTTTAAGCCTTCCTCTGAAGCTAGAAATAGGAAAGGTTGAAAGAAACTTAGATGATCCATGAACATAGGCAAACTTAGAACGTTAATGAGTAAGGATGAGACAAATGTAGGGCAGTGATCTGGGTAGTGATACATTTAAATATAAGCACACACCAGAAAAAAATGGAACTGGCTAGCAAAGCAATTAAAATGATAAAATTAAAGATCCTTGGTTTGAATGTACACAGCACAGATATATGACTTCATGGTGCAAATAGAAATAAATACCTATGAATTTATAGAAATATGGTTGAAAAGCAAACAAGGGTTGTAAACTGAATATTGAGAAGGAGCAAGGCAAAAAAGAAATGAAGTAACACTTAATAAGTCATAAGATCTGTACAATTGTGGAAAAAGGTGCTGGCTTGAAAGATCAAGATGTATAATGAGTTTGAGTAGAAATAAGAAATAAGAGCTGTTTGAAATGTACTCTGCCTGACATGTATATTCATAACTGAATTTTCTTATACCTCAAACCTTTCTCGTAAACCCTTCTGCACTCTCGCAAATGCGTTCACATCTTTCCGGAAGTATGCTGCTCAGAACTGTACACAATACTCTAGGTCAGTCTAACTTGTGTTCTTTATCATTCCAGCATAATCTCCTTGCTCTTGTACTCTGTGTCCCAATTAACCAAGCCTCAGTCAGTGGATGTTTTTATGAACTGTCTGCCTATCTATTCTGCCACTTTTAGTTACTTATGTTCATGTATGCCTAAATCTCTCAGCTCCTGCAGATTTTTAGATTAGATTACAGTGTGGAAACTGGCCCTTCGGCCCAACAAGTCCATACCGACCCGCCGAAGCGCAACCCACCCAGACCCATTCCCCTACATTTACCCCTTCACCTAACACTACGGGCAATTTAGCATGGCCAATTCACCTATACTGCACATTTTTTTTTGGATTGTGGGAGGAAACTGGAGCACCCGGAGGAAACCCACGCAGACACGGGGAGAATGTGCAAACTCCACACAGTCAGTCGCCTGAGGCGGGAATTGAACCCGGGTCTCTGGCGCTGTGAGGCCGCAGTGCTAACCACTGTGCCACCATGCCACCCAATTCTTTGGAATTATTGCCTACAATTTGTTTTATGTCTCCATTTTTTTTCTACCAAAATATATCCCTTGACATTGACTTTCATCTATTACCTCTCCATTAGCTCTACCAACTTGTCAATGATCTGTTGAATTTTATACTATCCTCCTCATAGTTTACTGGTTCCACGTTTTGTATCATCAGCAAAATTTTAAATTGTCCCAAGCAAGCATCCTATTACCAAACTCTAAGAAGTCCACTTTGAATCTTTCTCCAGTCCAAACATACCCATTAACTATTTTCTATTACTCAATTTTGCATCTATATTGCTACAATCCTGTTTATTTAACATGCTCTAACTTTGCTGACAGGTCTATTGTTCTCACTGCATCAAACATCTGTTCTAAGTCCACATATACCACATTAATAACATTAACTCTCTGATATCTCTTCAAAAATCTCTAATAAGTTAGTTCAACTCAATTTTCCCTTAAGAAATCCATGAAGGCTGTCTTTAATTAACCCAAATTTGTCCATGTGACTCGAAATTCTATCCTGAACTTTTGTTTCTTAATTTTTTTTCTCACCACCATGGAATCTGACTGTTCAGCATTTGCTGGGTATATGTTTACAACTTTTTTTACAGAAAGGATAATATTTGCAATTTTCAAGCCCCTCTGGCACTACCCCAAGTCCAAGGAAGACTGAAAAATTATGGTCAGTGAGATCACAATTTCCACATTCACCATTCTTGATGCATCTCACCTGGTCCAGGCTCCTGTTAGTTTTAAGTACCAAAAGTTTATCTGATAACTTCTCATTAATTTTGAACCATTTCATTGACTGGTTTTCTTCCCTTATTACCATGGCTTGAGTAGCATTTGCTTCTTTGGTAAAGACAGATGCAAAATATTAATTTAGTACATCTGTCATGCCATCTGCCTCTATATATAAATCAGGCAGGCGAAAGTGAGGACTGCAGATGTTGGAGATCAGAGTCTAGATTAGAGTAGTGCTGGAAAAGCACAGCAGGTCTGGCAGCATCCGAGGAGCAGGAAAATTGACGTTTCAAGCAAAAGCCCTTCATCAGGAATCTGATGTGCTGCTGCCTAGTCTCCTAAATGGGGAGCAGACTTACTAGAAATCAATGAACTGAATAATCAATTATCCGAACGAAATAGTGCCCACCCACTTCGTTCGGATAATTGAGGTTCCTCTGTATTACTTCAGATATTGTGTTCTGGTGCAATAAATTATTATCCTGTGCTTAATAGCTTCATTTCAGATAACTAACTTTATCTCTTTATATGCTTCAACATCAGTTTTGGTTCTCTGAAAACAAAAGAAAACAAAACATCTCACACTTGTGATTGTCAGGAAAGTTGTGGAGATTCAAACATGGATGTGGAAAATATTAAACAATATTTCTCCAAACGTAATCAATACTGGAAAAAGATATAAAAGTCTGCGATTTCCAAGACAAAATCAAAATGAAATATTAACTTAATTTTTTTGTCCAAGAGCAGCCAAGCCGATTTGTCAAAATTGTACAGGAATGAATGTCAGAGAGAAATCAAATTGTTGGCATTATGCTTATTGACATGATGTACAAGCAAATTATACATCTATATACTTATACTCAGAGACCCAATTTTCACCATTAAAATGAGTTCTCAACACAGGACTTTTTAAAAATAGAATCCCTACATGTGGAAACAGCCTATTTGGCTCATAGAGCCACACCAACCCTCTGAAGCATTCTACCCAGACCCAGACCCCTAATCTATCCCTGTAATCCTGCATTTTTCCATGGCTAATCCACCTAGCCTGCAGACCCCTGGACACGATGGGCAATTTAGAATGGCCCATCCAGCTAATTTGCACATCTTTGGACTGTGGGAGGAAACCCACACAGACATGGGTAAAATCTCCAAACTCCACATAGACAATCGCTTAAAAGTGGAATCAAAGCCAGATCCCTGGCACTGTAAGGCAGTAGTGCCAACCACTGAGCCATTATGCCACCCAAAGAATTTAAGAGAGTAAACAGATTATCTACCTAAATGGTGTGCTCCACACTTAATAATTCTGAAATTATTGCCATATAATTTTTGTGCAACTATCACTGTTCCAGTAAATGGTACAATAATGCCACATACACATCATAAACCCTTGATTGTGTGTTTTATTTATTTGGACAAATATACAACTTTGCATAAGAATCAACAGCACACCTCCACAGGATTATCACAGCTGAAACATGGACAAATTGGCTTTACATAATGTGCAATTCTTTCACTAAAGTTTTTCACACACTTTTGATAAATTGCATTACCCTGTCATCTCCTCCTAAATAATCAAAAGAAAAACAGGCATTAGCCTCTATCACACAAAATAAATTCTCACAGAATACAACTGACTTGTGAATCAGTAAACGAGTTTTTCTATTGCATCAATCACTACTCAACAGTGGTTTGGTGTAAAAGGGACGTGAACTATTTACTGGTATGTTTGCAAGTGCAAAAAGCAAACACATATACATGCACAAAGTAGCACCAACATTTCAACCAGAAACATACAAAATTGGGCTATCACCTTGCTTGTCTGCTTTCCTGATCCATGTGCTTTTGTTATACAATGCCACCTCAATCTTATATCAAAATGCTGGCATGGTTTGTAAACAGCAATAAGCTGTGAAGTGTTCAGGCCTTCTGTTGTGATCAGAAATTTAGGCATCAGAATACGAGGCAATCTGTCGTGTTTATTTTGGGACACATCTCAAGGCCATCTGTTTGCCATCATACCAAAGCCTGGCTCTGTTTAATAATAATAATTGTGGTTCATGACCTTCTTTACATGCCACAAGGCAATTGCCCTTCAGAAAATCAGCTAGGAATGCAAACACTGGGAAAGGCAATTGTATTATAGATGTTAGAATAGCTACAACTCAAAATAACCACATTGGCAGTCCTGGAATGTAATAAGTTTACATTTACTAAGTTACTATTGAGTTTTACAACAATCAGTAAGAAATGGAAATGGTATGAGACAACCTTTTTTAAGGGGGCTCATGTCCAGACAAAATTTCAAACTAATGTTGGTACAGTTGTTAATAAAAACTGAAAATGCTGGAAATACTCAATCCTCTAGCAGTTCTTTTGGAGAGAAAGATAGGGGTGAATCTTATAGAGATCTGAATGACATGGGCTATATAAAGAAATCTTGTACAATTGCATGAGAAGTACAACAATGTCTTTCTCAACATCATGAGAAAGTTTTTGCTATTTTTAACTAAATTTCAGGATGTCAAGATGACATTCACGCGAGGCAGCAGTGAGTTGTCTGTTAAATGGGATTATTACTGTTAACAATCTTTTGAACCGCAGGTCTCATCTTATTAATATGTGACTTTCTATTCTACAATTCACAGAGAGCAAACTAGACATTGACAATTCTCAAAATGGACTTCAGAGTGGGTTCCTGGCAATTTCAGCTTGCCAATTGTTCTAAAAGAGCTTCATGTTTGACGTAAGTCATCAACCAGTCAGGGCACGCTCCAAGGATCCTGGCTACATGCAGCAAATGCTCATGTCCATGAGTATTGGCATCCAATGTGTGCCAGCCTCTAAGAACTCCCATGGCACATTTTGGATTCACTTACAATATGCAATGTATTTCAATACATTGCACCTTAGGTGTAATGGCAACTATCATTGCAATGCTGCAGCAAGGACACTGTGCGCTTTGAGACATGCTTCCAACTCATGGACTGGGCCGAGCTGCATCACTAGGCTGTTTGCTGTCTTAGCACTCAATCAGTTTGAACCTATAGGAAACTCACAGTATTGCTACCTTGCCTTGTCTTGCTTTATATTTTTGCATCTTGCCCCTTGGCCACATACACCAGGCTCACAAATTTGCTGTATTGCCTTGCTGTTTAGTGCAGACATAAAGCCAGGAATCTTCTCATTTTGTCAGCAGACCCCGTTAAGACAAGGGAGAATGTTTTTGATCAGGTGATCCTAGCGCAGAAAGTCAAGGGCAGCCTCTGATTCCAATCCAGGGGCTTGGACATAGCTCAGGCAGATCAGAGTCAGATCCTCTCCTTCTGAATGCTGGGTAGTCCAACAGATAAGAAATAGTCTTATCTCTTACTGTCTGAATGTGATGATTCGGAGATGCCGGTGTTTGACTGGGGTATGCAAAGTTAAAAATCACACAACACCAGGTTATAGTCCAACAGGTTTAATTGGAAGCACACTAGCTTTCGGAGCGAAGCTCCTTCATCAGGTGATTGTGGAGGGCTCGATCGTAACACAGAATTTATAGCTATAAATTCTGTGTTACGATCGAGCCCTCCACAATCACCTGATGAAGGAGCGTCGCTCCGAAAGCTAGTGTGCTTCCAATTAAACCTGTTGGACTATAACCTGGTGTTGTGTGATTTTTAAGTCTGAATGTGGGTTGTTTTCCTATTGGAATGTGAGACAAGCAGTTATTGAGGGAGATTGAAGAGAATGGCACTGTAATGATTGTAATCAGATCAGCCCAGTGGACCTCATAGAATATGAATTCCTGATTGGGACTATTAATCTGGACCAATCAGGGAGCCCTGGCTGACAGACAGAAACGGGAGTGTCAGAGGTTCTGCTTACTCTGAGATTTGGCTCTGAGGAAGCCGTACCAATGTCAAGTAGTATGTACATGTCAATAAAGGATGACTTATTGATGGTATACTAGGCTCTATGGAGTTATTTCAGGCACAACTGTTAAGTTTGAAGCAGGTGAGAAGGTGCCATGAGTGAGTGATTAGGCAGTGTAAGGTTACTGGTGTCCAGTTTGGGGTAGGTAACAGTGAGTGAGGGAAGCAGTGCACTCCTCCAGACAGCTGAGACATCACTCAGTTGGGTGGCAACCATGGATCAGACTGGTAAGATCTGGTGTCATGTCTTTCAGTCCTGAGGGAAGAGGGCATCCTGAGTCTGAACTACACAGTCCACGAGGACGTCCAGGTCCCTGTCAGCGAAGTGGGGTGACAATTTTCTCTTCTCTGTATGTCTGAGGCAAATGTCAGGAGTCTTGCAGGGCAGTTCTAGACTAAAAGAGCTTGTCCAGTACACTATGGTATTTTAAAGGTGGTGCTAACAGCACTCCAGGGATATCCCAAAAGTGTCAAGTTGTTTAGTGAGCAGTGAGCGGTGAAAAGGAGGTAGAATTGAATGAGAGGAGCATCATAGGGGTTGAGTAGGTAGTGCAGGATTGAGCAAAAATCCCTTTAATCTGAAATACTTGACTAAAGTCCTGGACTTCTTTAACTAACTTTTTAAAGTAAACAGACAGCTGGGCTATGCTCTGGGAAAATACACAGTCACAGGGATAGCTGCCTGAAAATCCAATTCACACCTCAACTCTAAATGAACAATCAACCAGGCCTAATCCTACCCCAACCCCAGCCTGAATGGGGCCTCGGCAGATACTGGACATTCAACTTCAATCAATACTCATGCACAGAGATACCGGACATTCCATTTAATCAAAATACATTCACACATACTCTAAAATAGCAGGAAACCAATCAACCTCAAAAGGGAACATCAGTAACGCAATGGCAAGAATAGATTTGGCACAAAGACTACAGGCCCCCACTTAGTATAATTGCAGGCCATGACCTCACTTAAGAGAGCTATCCCTGCAGCTACCACCAGGAGATGGGTCCAAGAAAGCTACCACTCTGAGAGCGATACCCACAGCCATTTCCAGAACAGGGATACCGATGGTCATTCCAAAACCTACCAACACAGGCCTGTTCCTTATCAGCAGAACCAATGGCGACCGACCACAACCAGCAGACCTGAGAACTGACAACTTCTGAAAGCTACCGACTTGACTGACACCATAAGGCACTCAGGCACATCATGAGATGAAAACCGGCTCATTAAAAATCACCAGAAAACAAGAAATTACCTGATAAATCCAATATGCGTTCTAACACATCAGCAGACTCAACCCTGACTGACGGCCTACACTGTCCAGAATCTTCATCAAGGCACCAGATACAGCAAGAGGGAATAGCCACTCTGTACTTCAAAATTACGAATTCTCCCCAGTGATGAGCTTAATTCCTGAGACCCCAGTGTTTCCAACATAGCTAGCCGGGAGGGGGAAGTGGTGGTTACAGTACAGGGAATCCCGAGGGTAGGAAGCTTAATAATACTTTAGAGTCATAGAGATGTACAGCACAGAAACAGACCTTTCAGTCCAACTCATCCATGCTGACCAGATATCCCAACCCAATCTAGTCCCACTTTCCAGCACCTGACCCATATACCTCCAAACCCTTCCTATTCATACATCCATCCGGATGCTTTTTAAATGTTGCAATTGTACTAGCCGCCACTACTTCCTCTGGCAGCTCATTCCATACATGTACCACCCTCTGCATGAAAAAGTTGCCCTTAGGTCTCTTTTATATCTTTCCCCTCTCACCCTAAACCTATGCCCTGGTCTTCCCCACCGCAAGGAAGAGACTTTGTCTATTTATCCTATCCATGCTCCTTATGGTTTATAACCCTCTATAAGGTCACCCCTCAGTCTCCGAAACTCCACGGAAAACAACCCCAGCCTATTCAACCTTCCCCTGTAACTCAAATCCTCCAACCCTGGCAACGTCCTTGTAAATATTTTCTAAACCCTTTCAAGTTTCACAACATCCTTCCATTAGGCAGGAGACCAGAATTGCATGCAATATTCCAACCAATGTCCTGTACACCTGCAACATGATCTCCCAACTCCTGTACTCAATACTCTGACCAATAAAGGAAAGTATACCAACAACATCCTTCCATTAGGCAGGAGACCAGAATTGCATGCAATATTCCAACAGTGGCTTAACCAATGTCCTGTACACCTGCAACATGATCTCCCAACTCCTGTACTCAATACTCTGACCAATAAAGGAAAGTATACCAAATGCCTTCTTCACTACCTGCAACTCCACTTTCAAGGAACTATGATCCTGCACTCCAAAGTCTCTTTGTTCAGCAACATTCCCTTGATGTGTGAAAATTTGAAATTAAATGAGATTGACAAAATTAAAGGAAAGACATGGTAAACTTATTACATGGAGTGATCTGTAATCAAATGGAACACTGTCAGAAAAGGTAGTAGAGCAGATTCAATTAATTGTTCCTTTTTAAAAAAAACTTACTTGAATTAATTAGAAATTTAAATTTATAGAGCTGCAGGGAAAGAGCTTATCTGTGTAGGGAAATATGTTTAGGGTAGGGTGGGTCTGGGGTTACATGTAATCCAGGCCAGGAGAAGATGGCAACTCCTTTCCCTAAAGAGCATGAGTGAACCAGATGGGATTTCCTGACAATTGTTTCACAGTCATGATCAGACTCTTAATTCCAGATTTTAATTGATTTCCAATTCTACCATCTGCCATGACCGTATTTGAACCCAGGTCTCCAGAACATATCCTGGGTGGCTGGATGAACAATCCAGGAATAACACCACTACCCAGTATGCACATTAATTCACATTAGTTTACTATTTGAGAAATGTTACCAACCAGGATACAGGTCAAGTGCTCATAAGCAGAATTAGCTTAGTTTCTTCAACTAGAGAAAGTGAGGGCTGCAGATGCTGGAGATCAGAGCTGAAAATGTGTTGCTGGAAAAGCGCAGCAGGTCAGGCAGCATCCAAGGAACAGGAGAATCGACGTTTCGGGCATAAGCCCTTCTTCAGGAATGAGGAACGTGTGTCCAGCAGGCTAAGATAAAAGGTA
>NC_057723.1:59379251-59391947 GCF_004010195.1 Chiloscyllium plagiosum | reverse complement strand
AACGCTGATAGGGGAGGGGAGGGAAATATATCACTGGTGGTGGGGTCCACTTGGAGGTGGCGGAAAACTCAAAGTGCGTTCTGAAAGCGATTCTGAACATTACCTTTTGCTTGTTTATATCTAATTACTCTTGTTTAAAATTTGTGATTTAATTTGACATAATATGACTGATTGGCCTTGGCAATTTATCGTTCCATTAGAATCTTCCTTACGGAAGAACAGTATCAAAGAAGTATTTTATAACGTTTGTGTCTCATCTGGACAATTGGTACACAAAAGAAACAAAAAGCTGAAAGCAAAGCAAATTAATGTTTCTGAGTGGTATTCAACCCTTTAAAGTCTTGCAAGAAGCAGTCATATGAATATATGAAATAGGAACAGAGGTAAATCATTTGGATCCTCAAGACTGCTGTCATTTAGTAAGATCATACTTGAATTGTTTGATATTTGAATTTCACATTGTTGTCAGTTTTCAATAATACTTGATTCTCTTATCAACAAGAATCTATCCCCTTCCTTCTTAAAAGATATGCAATGACCACTGTCTTTTGAGGGCAGAGCATCAAAATCACATAAAGCTGAGAGAAAAACAATCCTTTCATCTCTGAAACAAAAACACAAATTGCTGGTGGAACTCAGTCAGCTTAGCAGCAAGTGTAGGGGGCAAACAGGATGAACGGTCAGTCTCAGTGTCGGGGGGGTGAGGGTATGCAGAATGAACAGTTAATTCCCAGTGTTAGGGGTGGAGATGGTAGTGCAAGCAGAATGACCAGTTCAGACCCAGTAGGAGGCAAGCAGAATGACCAGTTCAGTCCCAGTAGGGAGCAAGCAGAATGACCAATTCAGTCCCAGTAGGGGGCAAGTAGAATGACCAGTTCAGTCCTAGTAGGGGGCAAGCAGAATGGCCAGTTCAGTCCCAGTAGGCGGCAAGCAGAACGACCAGTTCAGTCTCAGTCGGGGGCAAGCAGAATGACCAGTTCAGTCCCAGTAGGGGGCCAGCAGAATGACCATTTCAGTCCCAGTAGGGGGCAAGCAGAATGACCAGTTCAGTCACAGTAGGGGGCAAGCAGAATGACCAGTTCAGTCCCAGTAGGGGTCAAGCAGAATGACCAGTTCAGTCCCAGTAGGGGGCAAGCAGAATGACCAGCTCAGTCTCAGTGACTCTTCATCTTCTCATCTCTGTCCTGAAAGAGTGACCAAAAATTTTAAAGCATTGCTGTCTTGGTCAAACTGACCCACACCAAGAAATATCCTTGCCATGTCCACCTTGTCAAGACCATTCACTTCAACCAGGTCACCCCTCACTCTTCTAAACACCAGTGGAAACAAGCTCGGCCTCTCTAAACAAACCTCAAGACAACTCACTCATTCCACATATCTGGTAAGTTATTTTGAACTGCATTCCTGCTGAAGGGGCTTTTGCCTGAAACATCAACGCTCCTGTTCCTTGGATGCTGCCTAACCTGCTGTGCCTTTCCAGCACCACACTCTCGACTCTTTTGAACTGTAGTTAATGCATTTACATCCTTTCTTAAACAAGGAAAGGGTTAGCTCAGTTGGCTGGACTGTTGGTTTGTGATGCTAATTGTTGCACCAGCTAATGTTACCATGAAAGACTCTCTTTCTTAACCTCTTTCCTCTCCTGAGGTGTGATGATCCTCAGGTAAAACTAGCACTTTTTGTCTCTCTCTATATAGTTCCATAGTATTGTAGTGACTTTATCTTTTTAAATAAAGAGAGCACAATTGCAGACAGCATTTGACATGTGATTTCACAATTGACCTGTATATCTTGAAACCTAACATCGTCAATTCTATGTTCAATTCCTCTTGTAGTAAAGGATAGCATTCCATTAACCCCTTGGTTATATTCTGTACTGCACACTGATCCTGTGTGATTTATGCACCAGAACATCTAAATCTCTGCTCCTCAGTATTCTGCAGTTGTTCTCCATTTACATAATTCTTTGCTTTCTTTATTCTTCCTGTCAAAAGGAAAAATATCATATTTTCACATATTATGCACCAACTACCAAATTTTAGCACACTTACCCTTTCTTCTTCACTACCTAACTTGGTATCATCTGTGAATTCAGCTACCACACCTTTGATACCCTCATTTAAGCTATTAGAATCATAGAGTCATAGATATGTACAGTATGAAACAGACACTTCAGTCCAACTTATCTATGCCGACCAGATATCCTAAATTAATCTAGTCCCATTTGCCATCATTTGGCCCATATCCCTCTAAACCAGTTTTATTCATATATCCATGCAAATTCCTTTTAAATTTTCTAATTGTACCAGCTTCCACCACTTCCTCTGGCAATTCATTCCATACACACACCACCCTCTGCGTGAAAAGGTTGCACTTTAGGCCCCTTTTAAAACTTTCCCTTCTCACCTGAAACATATGCCCTTCAGTTTTGAACTCTTCTACCCTGGGGAAAAGACCTTGCCTCTTCACCCTGTGCATGCCCCTCATGATTTTATAAACCTCTATAAGGTCACCTCTCAACTTTCGATGCTCCAGAGAAAATAGGCGTAGCCTATTCAATCTCTCCCTATAGCTCAATCCCTGGCAACATCCTTGGAAACCCTTTCTGGACCCTTTCACGTTTAACAATATTGTTCATATAGCAAGGAGACCAATATTGAATGCAGTATTCCAAAAGTGGCTAACCAGTGGCCTGTTGAGTCACAACATGGCCTTCCAACTCTGATACTCAATGCACTCAATCAAGTTACTGAGACATGATTTCCCATGCACAAAGCTATGTTGACTATCTCTAATTTAAGCCCTTCCTGAAGAAGGGCTTATGCCCGAAACGTCGATTCTCCTGTTCCCTGGATGCTGCCTGACCTGCTGCGCTTTTCCAGCAACACATTTTCAGCTCTGATCTCCAGCATCTGCAGACCTATCTCTAATCAGTCCTTGCCTTTTCAAGTGCATGTAAATCCTGTCCCTTTGGATCTCCTCCAACAACTTGTCCACCACTAATGTCAAGCTCACTGATCTATAGTGCCCTGGTTTTTTTTAACCACCTTTCTTAAATAGTGCCAGCAAGTTAGCCAATCTCCAGTCTTTCATCACCTCACACCTGTTGACAATACAAATATCTCAGCAAGGAGTCCAGCAATCACTTCCCTAGCTTACCACAAAGTTCTCAGGCACATCTAATCAGGTCCTGGGGATTGATCCACCGTTATACATTTTAAGACATCTGTCACCTCCTCCTCTGCAAAATGGACACTTTTCATTAACTCTGCTGTTTATTTCTCACATTCTCTATCTTCCATATTCTTCTCCACAGAAAATACTGATACAAAGTATTTGTTTAATATCCCACTCATCTCCTACGGTTCCACACAAAGGCCACCTTGCTTATCTTTAAGGGGCCTTATTCTCTCCCTATTTACTGTTTTATCCTTAATGTATTTGCAGAAACCTTTTGGATTCTCCTTAACCCTATTTGTCAAAGTTATCTCACGTCCCCTTTTTGCCCTCCTGATTTTCTTTTTAAGTATACTCCTCCTGCCCTTATATTCCTCCAGGTATTCATTCGATCCCTGCTGTCTATAGCTGATATATGCGCCCTTCTTTTCTAGACCAGAACCTCAATTTATCTAGTCATCCAGCATTCGCTACATCTACCAGCCTTACCCTCCACCCTAGCAGGAACATACTGTCTCTGGTCTCTCATATTCTCAATTTTGAAGATTCCCCACTTTTCAACTGTCCCTTTACCTATGAATATCCTCCCCAATCAACTTTTGAAGGTTTGTACCTAATACTGTCAAAATTGGCCTTCCTCCATTTTGGAAGTCTATCCCTTTCCATAACTATTTAAAAATAATAGAATTGTCACATATAAAAAATTGGGGCCCTAACACAGACCCCTGTGAAACTTTATTCATCACATCCTAACAATCAAAGATTTATTTATATATACTCTCTTATTTTTGCCAGCCAGCAATCTTCTACTTATGATAATATGTTACCCCCCGAATACTATGAGCTTCTATTTGCATAACAATCTTTGACATGGCACATTATCAAATGCCTTCTACAAATCCAAGCATGGCAAGGCTCCTTTTTATCTACAGCGTGTGTTTCTCCTTCAAAGAATTCCAAAATGTGATTTCCCTTTGATGAGACCTTTCTGACTCTTTCTGATTACCTTGCATTTTTATAAGTGCACAGGTATAATCTCTTTAATGATTGATCTAATATCATCCCCTTGACAGGCAAATTAACAAACCTACAGTTTCTGGTATACTGCTTCCATTCTTTGCCAATTATATTTGCCAGTTATATTTGCCAATTTCTAATCTGATGGAGCTTTTTTTGAATCTAAGGAATTTTGGAAAATGTATCAATCTATATTCTACCGCATTATTAACCTCTTTTAAGACCTTGAGAAGAAGTCCATCTGAACCTGGATAATTGTCAGCATGTAGTTCCATTAGATTGCATAATACCACTTCCATTATGATTGCAAATTTTGCTCAGTTTATTCATTTCCCACCTCTTTATTTATTGCCACTACTTAAATGATTTTTTTATTCTCTGTGGTGAAAAAAGCAAAGTATTTTGTAATTTCATCTGCTGACATTTTCTTATTATCTATTAATTCCTCATTTTAACTCTCTCGAGGGCCTGTTGTCACTTTACTTATTCTTTTCCTTTTTTAAATACCCTTTGAAACATTTCTGAGTCTTTTTTTACATTCGTTAATAGCTTCTTCTAATTTCTTCCTCCTGATTAATCTTTTAGCCCCCGTCTTTTTTTATGTTGG
This sequence comes from Chiloscyllium plagiosum, assembly GCF_004010195.1. Lineage (NCBI taxonomy): Eukaryota > Metazoa > Chordata > Chondrichthyes > Orectolobiformes > Hemiscylliidae > Chiloscyllium > Chiloscyllium plagiosum. Next base: position 59,387,146 of record NC_057723.1, on the reverse strand, counting down.
AGCCTATCACTTACTTTTGTGAAGATTTATATGCTTTTTCCTTAAGATTGGTGTTTTCCCTAAATTTTTTACTTAATCACGGATGGTGAGTCCTCCCTTTAAATTTTTTCTTCATAGTAGGAATATTGTTATTCTGAATATTCTGAATTATCCCCTTAAATGTCTACCTCTGTTTGTCTCATGATCTACTCCCTACCTTAGTGAGCAGTAGTTTGTAAGCTCACTGATGGCTGGCATGTATGATTTTGCGAGCAAAATATCTACAATTAGTAGCAGGATAAAATTATTTCCAAATAAATAAAATTACAAACCTGTTTTCACATCTCACTTAACATTCAAATAGCTCAACCAAGACAAAACAGTCTCCTTGTCTGGTTCCATATCAACTTATACATCCACTCTGTCTCTTTAATAATGTCCCTCAGTGAACATGATCTGCAAAATGCAATGGAACAAATTATAAGGTTCTTTCAACAGCACTTTCCAAACTTTTGATCATTACCACCTAGGAAAACAAGGGCAGCATATACTATCATCTCCTAATTCTTATCCAAGTTGCATGTTATCCTGACTTGGAAGGATATCACTGTTCATTCATTATCATTGGATGAAAGTCCTGGAATTCCCAATTTAACTGCAGTGTGGAGCAATATCATTGCACAGATTACTGTGATTCAAGAATAATCATTTCCTCAAGGATAAATAAGAATAGAAAGTAAGTTTCTGAGTGGCCAGCTCACATTCTGAAAATATATTTTTAATATTCAAGAAGTAACAGGAGACTTCTGCAGAATTCAGCTTAATTTTTATTTCTTCAGTTTTAGTATAATTTTATTACTAAAAGCCATTAAGCATTTTGCAACTACCCTAAACAAAAAAAAAACATATTTCTTTATTATCTGGTCATACAGTCATGATATTGTAAAATTAAACAGAGGCTAAAGGAAAGGTTTCAGAAATCTAATCTATGACAAAGTTTTGCTAACCTATAGGTAAACCTATTAATTATGTCAAATGCACAGAAAACTTCAACAGAAAGACAAATATTTCAACATGAGGCATTATGCCAAGAATCAATTAAATATCTATGTAGTGTTTGGTGTAGGTTAGAAAAAATAAGAAGGAATGCCGAAGATGGAAACTTATCTTATACTGGAGGTAAGTAGAATGAAAAACCATTGCTGGAAATATGGCCAGTACTTTGGAGCAGGTAACATTGTTTGTGGATTCCATCATGCCCAATGGTTTGGATTAGGATATCCATCTTTTTTGTCTAACTAGAAGTTGAGTAAAACGTGTGATGTTAATTGTGTTGACTACAATTATAGGTTAGATGAACAAAACTGACACTACTCCAAGTTTTTTCTTTGCTCTGACCACAGCGGGTAATGTTTACTGCAGTCGATCAAGTATGAACCCTTTCAAATCTATTTCCAACATCTTACGCATTCTCTCAAATGACATAAATTGCTTGCACTTCATTTCAAAATTAGCTGTCAAATTTTGTCTTTAATTTTGATAGTAGTGGGAAATATTTTAGCCAAACCACTAAAGTCACAGATTTCCATCTCATTTTCAGCAATTTTCTTATGCAAATGTAACTAACCTCTCTTTGTCTAGGTTTACCATGAGCTTATGGAATCCAGCAAAATTTGTACTGGCTTTTCCTTGACCTTCTGTTGGTTAAAACCTTCCTTTTTTCAGTGAGACTAAAGTCAATACGTGCCTATCTATTCAGAAAGACAAGTCTTGGTTGTGAAATGCATAAATTGTATTTATTGTATTTGGTAGCAATTTGTCATACACCTTTAACATTAAATGGGGTGCCCCACATCATGGAGTTGAACTTCTATCAGCTATATTCTGTCAGTTGTCAGTCAAGGTTTTCTACCTGATACTTGTTCCTGTGTCTGACCAAACATTCATGTGATACCCATTGACTTAAATGTCCACGTGCCAAAATGTTTGGTCTGAGTTTTTGATTTTCATCAATGAAAACTGACCCATATTTTACCACAATGGAAAGTATCACTGCTGTGACAAAAATATTGCTGTGAAGAAGTTGAAAATCCCACTTCCTATAAACCTGACAACTCTCTGTTTTGTGGACATGGGATTGGGAGCAGGATGTTATTCATTCATGCAAGGGTACCAGAGGCAACCAGTTACATAAATGATCAGCTGCCTTTCCTGAACCTGGATTTTGGAGTTCTTGGAGTGTGGAGCTTGGAATGGGTAAAAGTAGGTCTGTTCTTAGTGTATTTCTTTGGATAGTCAGGGTACCCTTTTGGAGAGATAAGGTACATCTTTGGATCTGGTCCTGGGGCTCTTTTGGGGAGGTAAGTTGTCTTCTGTTGGAAGCAGGAACCTTTGGAAAAGATAGGATACCATTTGGAAGGTATAAGTGAAATTTTTGAAGAGATAAAGTTCCTATGGGATTGTTAAAAATAAGGAATGTTTGTGCAGAACAAGCATGTGAACTCTTTAATTTTATTAATTTGTGGTATGTGGGGGCCACCAACTAGGGTTGCATTTATTCATCATCCAAAATTGTCCTTGAGAAGAGGTAGTGAACTGCTTTCTTTGACTGTTGCACTCCCTGGGGCATAGGCATTCCCAATATGATGTTACAAATGGAGCCCTGAGAATGGAAAGATGTTGTGAAACTTGAAAGGGTTGAAAAGATTTACAGGGATGTTGCCAGGATTTTAGAATTTGAGCTATAGGGAGAGGTTGAATAGGCTAGGGCTGTTTTCCCTGGAGCGTCGGAGGCTGAGGAGTGACCTTATGGAGGTTTACAAAATTATGAGGGGCATGGATAGAATAAATAGACTAAGTCTTTTTCCCTGGGGTGGGGGAGTCCGGAACTAGAGACCATAGGTTTAGGGTGAAAGGGGAAAGATATAAAAGAAACCTAAGGGGCAACCTTTTCATGCAGATGGTGGTACGTGTATGGAATGAGCTGCCAGAGGAAGTGGTGGAGCCTGGTACAATTGCAACATTTAAGAGGCATTTAGATGGGTATATGAATAGGAAGTGTTTGGAGGGATATGGGCCGGGTGCTGGCTGGTGGTACTAGATTGGGTTGGAATATCTGGTTGGCATGGATGAGTTGGACCAAAGGGTCTGTTTCCACGTTGTACATCTCTATGACTCTATTTGACCCAGTGACAATGAAGAAATGGTAATGTAGTTCCAGGTCAGGATGATCTGCAGCCTTTATCCTTCTAGATGATAGATTTGGAAGGCAGTGTCATAAGAGTTTTGGTGACTGCACTGCTGTCACTGAGTGCTAATGTTGAAGCACTGAATGTTGAAGTTCATGTATGAGTTGAAATTCGATTGGGTCGTTATGATCTACTTCTTGAATGTTATTGAAGTTACACCCATCCAGGAAAGTGGGGTATTTTCTCACACTTCTAAATTGTGCCCGATAGATAGTAGACAGATCCTGGGGAGATTCTAATCACTCATCTGCTCTTCTAGCCACCATATTTAAAGACCTGGTCCAGTTCAGTTTCTTGTCAATGGCAACCACAGGTCATTGAGAGTGTTCATCTCATAATTATCATTCTGTGAACAACTGTTTAACAATTTCCAGGTGAATACTTCTGATATTTAATAAGTCTCAATCAAATAGCAAATAACCTGTGATAGTCAAATTCATGTAACCTGAGTCTGGATACAATATCTAATCAGTATGATTCTAACACCAACAATAATCCATTTATTTTAAAATGAACTTGAAATGGAAACTGGAACATCCAGTCCTCAAGTCTACAAATAGCATATTTTTTTTATAAATAGAAGACAAACTGTTTAATTGCTTAAATATTAAACATTGTTTTGCTGAATTTGTTAAGCAGTTAACCTTTTTAAAGATGATATTGAATACATTACGAAAGTTCCCAGTTTTGAGAAGAAGAGTCCTCATTACTAAATTCTTTTTCTGAATTTCGCCAGAGGCTACTTAAAGGACTTACATGACAAATTATACAAATGGTTGTTTTGAAATAAACAATATGGCCATGCCAGGAAGGTGGAAGGATAAATGCCTGCTTAATTGCACTCATGTTTAGGAGAGATTTATCATTGCCCAGATATGATCTGAACATCTATTACTGTTCTGAAAATAGCAAAACTGCAACCCAAACTACAGCAATTTAAATAAGAGCAAAAGTGCTTACAGATTCTTTACCATCGCTTGCAGATTATATTCGAAAGTTTCCAAATCACTTGACTGACATGAAGTACACAAATGTAGAAAAAAACACACTTAAATCCAATCCTTTTTAGACCTGAGCATAAGCAAGTAACAAAGCAGCGAGTATAATGATACTGAGAGCTGTAATTGCAGATCTGAAATTTAGCAATTCGAGAATTCTGGTCACGGGGATCTGGACTAGTAAAGGAACACTGACAGAAAAGACAGGGAGTGATGACAATGATCTATCAGGCTTGGTGGGATAGTATCATGATTCTCAATTTTTCTAGTCTTGTTGAACATCAAATTGACTTTGGAATGATAGACCCAATCTTGGCACTTGTGACTTATTTGACATGACCATGATCAACCGAGTGTTATGTTAGATAATGTTATGATTTGGTGAAATGCATTGCATATCACACATATATGTAGAGTTCTAGGTTGGTCAATGGATGAACAAATCTAATCTACAGCACAGTGGTGTGCTTTGAATTTCTGACTGAAGTATAATGAGGTTTATGCAACTCTACAGAATTTCCCATTAAAGAAGAAATGCTTTTATCCCCAATCCACACTAATTATACACTGCATGACTGATGGAAAATGTATAAGAGTGGCAAGTGCGAGAGATTGCCAACCTTTCAACCACAACATGCAAAAAATGACTAGAAAATGAAAAGGGAAAGCACTGGATCCCAATGAGATATAGTACTATGAAGATTTTGTTGCAGTATATTTTTGAATAATGTCTATTTCAGTGCAATAAAGCTGTCTTACTTCAAGCAATAATTTTAGTCTAACTGATAGTCTTTTTAATGCACGGTCTTCCATCCAGTAATCATGCTTAACACACTAGTCAAGATTTTGGAACATTTTATGAATATTTATTGCATAAAATATGTAAAATACAATTTTCTTTTGAGAATGGAAATTCTAAAATTATTCTAAAAGTAAATCTAATTTGTTTATATAGTGTAAAATATTTCGCCACTCAGACAGCTGGAGTTTCATGAATATTCTTTAAAAATCAATTGATTATATTCCTATTCTTAGGTGTGGAAATAATTTTTATTAATCTTGATATTTCTTAACAGTTTTGTATCATTTGTTTTGTGGCATATGGGTTATGTTACTAGACTGAGGTTATGGAACTTGAGTTCAAATACCACCAGCTTGGGAAATCAAACTCACAAAATTAAATCTAAAAATTAGCATAAGACCATAAAATATCAGTTTTTGTTTGACAAATCTCAAGTTATTTACAAATATCCCTTTGGGAAGGAAACCTGCCATCACCTGGCCTAGTCCATATGTCTGTCTAGTCCCACAGCAGTGTGTTTAAACATTAAATGACATCTCAAATGGTCTAGCTAGTCACTCAGTTATACCATACTGTTATGAAAAATGTTAAGAATAAAACTTGCTGGATATAACATTGACCTAGGCACGCAATTCAAATACAGCAGTTGATCCAGCAATAACTACCTCATAAAAAACTGGAAACTTGGGGAAGGTCTCCCAATGATCTTGAATAGTTATTTTCATTGAGTCGTACCTTACAGCCAATGTTCTACATTCCACCAACACCATCCATCAGTAAGATAAATCCATCACCAAAATTGACAATGAGGTAAGTATATATATATGGATAGAATATAGAATATATAGAATCCCTACAGTGTGGAAACAGGCCATAAGGCCAAACCAGTCCACACCAACCCTCTGAAGAATATCTCATCCTGACCCATTCTCCTACCCTATTACTCTACATTTACCCTATCTAATGCCCCTAACCTACACAGGTATACAGTCATGAGGGAATATTGTTTTGTGCCCTGAGCAGACTTTTTGGGATGAACAGTCAATGATGTTGAGGGTATAGAATCTGACTACTTGTTACCACATCTATCCTATATGTTAAATACTTGTTAAATTCACTATCCAGACTTTGGAAATGTCTCCTGGTACTAGAACCACACAGATAGGGAAAATGTACTGGAGTCCAGTAAGCTTTTAGGATGCTTCAATGAGGTTAGCTCTCATTCTTCCAAACTCTGAAGAAGCCAGACTCAATCTTGTTAATCTTCCCTCATAGACCAATGCTCCTATCCCAGGAATCAGTCTGGTGAAACTCTGTTGCACTTTCTTTATAGCACGTATGGCTATCCTTAGGTAAAGAGACCAAATAGTCCAAGTGTGATTTCACCAAAGCTTTATATAATTAAAGCAAAACAAATCTGTATTCTTCTACTCAAAATCTCACAAAGGTCAATGTACAATTTGCCTTCCTAATTGATTTAAACACTCACATGTTTGCTTTGAGTGATTCATGAACAAGGATACCTAAACCCATTTGAACATCAAAACTTTCTAATCTCTCACACTTGAAGAAATATTCTGTTTCTCCTATCAACTTCACATTTTCCACATTGTATTATCTCTGCCGCGCTCTAGACTACTCACTTAGACTGTCTAAGTCTCCTTGAAACCTCCTTGCTTTCTCCTCACGATGTACATTCCCACCTAACTCTTTGACAACAACACTTAGGAATATTACATTAGGGCTCATCATTCTGAAACAGTGATGTCAAGCTCTAGACTCTCCAACAAATAGAAACAGCTTCCCAACATCTATTCTGTCAAGCCACTTAAAAAGTTTCAAGAGATCACTTCTCATTCTTCTAATGTCTGCAGAGTAAAGATATAGTTTATCTAATCTCTTCTTATAAGATAACCCTTTCATTGTGCTCCCACCAAGACAGATTTATCCATCATCTTATTCCTCCAGTCAGGTTTTCGGTCCTGACAGTGTACCAAAATGGCTCCTACTCAAAGTCACCAATGACACTGGATGTGGCTTGGCATGGGTTCACTTTGCATCCTCATCCTACTCAATCTGTCTGCAGCCTTTGACATGGTAAATCACACTATCTCCAACATTTCTCCTCTAGTGTCCAGCGAGGTGCGATACACCATTCTTATCAATGTAATCTAGTCACGTGCAATAACATGTTTTCCCACTCCCAGACAGTTACTCTTGGTGTTCCCCAGGAATCTATCCATGGTTGCTTTATATTTCTTATCTCCATGCTGTTCCTTGGCTACTTTTTAGTCCCGGCTCCAAACCCCATTCTTTAGCTTCACATTCCATTCCTCTGCTACGCAATCGCCTGGGATTAAGCCATTTTAGTGCAATCTTCATGTTATACTTGATCTTAAGATGAATTTCTGACCTCATGTTTGTGTGATCACTAAAATTACTTACTTTCACCTCTTTAACATAACTTGCCTTGTGGGAGTCATTGGAATAGTAGTACTGTCACTGGACTAGTAATTCAAAAGGAAAAAAGTGAGGACTGCAGATGCTGGAGACCAGAGTTGAAAAATGTGGTGCTGGAAAAACACAGCAGGCCAGGCAGCATCCGAGGAGCAGGAGAATCGACGTTTCGGGCATAAGAGCGAAACGGGCTGAGGCGGGCTGAGATAAAAGGTGGGGGGGAGGAATTTGGCGGAGGGGCGCTGGAAATATGATAGGTGGAAGGAGGTGAGGGTGAGGGTGATAGGCCGGAGATGGGGTAGGGGCGGAGAGGAGGGGAAGAAGATTGTAGGTCAAGAGGGCAGTGCTGAATCCGGGGGTCGGGACTGAGATAAGGTGGGGGGAGGGGAAATGAGGAAGCTGGAGAAATCT
>NC_057723.1:59372890-59377057 GCF_004010195.1 Chiloscyllium plagiosum | reverse complement strand
CACTCCCAACCCTCAGACTCAGCACCGCCTTCTTGATCTGCAATCTTCTTCCCGACCTCTCCGCCCCCACCCCCCTCTCTGGCCTATCACCCTCGCCCTCACCTCCCTTCCACCTACGTATTCCCAGCGCCCCTCCCCCAAATTCCCTCCTCCCCCTACCTTTTGTCTCAGCCCGCTTGCCACACCAGCCTCGTTCCTGAAGAAGGTCTTATGCCCGAAACGTCGATTCTCCTGCTCCTCGGATGCTGCCTGGCCTGCTATGTTTTTCCAGCACCACATTTTTCAACTCTAGTAATTCAAAAGTCCAGGTTATTACTTTTGAAGCATGACTTAATCTCTCCACAGCAGACTTCAAGTGTTAAATCAAAACAAAATCTGGAATTCAAAGCTAATTGATGGTTTTCAATTGTCATTATTGACATTTGATTCACTTATGTCTTTCAAAATATCCTACCCAGTCAAGCCTGCATGTGACTGCAGATCCACAGCAATGTGGGTGGCTCTTAACTGTTCAAGAGCAATTAGGGATGAGCAACAAATGCTGGATGTTGTCTCGCACTTGTGTGACATGAATGTTACTTTCACTTGTCAATTCATGTCTTGAATATTGCCCAGGAATTGTTGCATTTGGACGTGAACTACTTCAATATCTGAGGACTTGTAAATTGTGGTAAACATTGTGCAATTATTGGCAAGCATTGCACTTCTGATCTTATGATAGAAAGAAGGTCATTAATGAAGCACCTGGAGATAGATGGGTCAAGGAAACTACCCTAAGGTACTCCTTAAAGATGTCTTGGAGCTGTATTGACTGACCCCCACTACCACAATCATCTTCCAAATGTCAGATCCAATCAGTAGAGAGCTTCCCCTCATTCACATTGACTCCCATTTTGTGTGGGCTGCTCATTGGTCAAATATGGCCTTGTTCATCAAGGTCATTCACATCTGAGTTCACGAAATTAAACTGAAAGTAATTATCTATGTGATAGCATAACAATGCATGTGCTAGAAATTTTAAGGTATTTTCTAAAGAAATAAAGATTTTGTATGATAATTTGATTAAAATAAATGAACAGATGGATTCTAGTTTATCATCACTTTCCAAATCATGTAGGAACTCATACTAATACATAGAACGTCTGTATTCATTGAATCAATATAACTAACAACGAATTCAAATTGTGTCTGGGATTCTAATTCACAGATATTTCCTTATATTTTTGAACTGCTAATTCCAGTAGGAGGAGCTATTCTACTTTTTGAGTCAACCAGCATAGATCCTACAGAGTTTTGTTTAAGTAATTAATGGTTTTTAACGGATGGTTGTTGCCTCATTACACTTAAATTTGGTTAGTTAAATCGTTGGTTAGAACTTTTCATTCCATCTGTCAATTAAGCTACCTATTTCTTCCCTCCCTATATATTCAGAGTAAGTTACTTGATTCAGATCAATATATCATCGTGTCCTACATCCAGCTTATCATGGTTCTCCACAGCTGGTTTTATGTATGAACATCTGTGAGAGTCTTCTCTCTGTGCTATTTCTGCTTCAATCACTTTTTACATGGACAGTTTAGCCTGACTTACAACCTCTTGCAGAATAATTGATAAATCGCCTTTAGACCGGCTCCTAGCTTGTGACTCGGCTACCTTGGGCAATCCTATCTCTACTAATGTAGCTCTCAGGTCATAGAAACATTCAAGCACTGCCACCACATCCAGGCACAGTTCATGTTCATGGAAAGCAGATGATACAACAAGGATTTGAAAGAGAAGAATTATACTGCTCATCATGTATTTGCAACAGGTATGAGGTTTAATAACATTTAATCACCACCTTTACTGACTAAGGACAGTCCACTCTGCTGGCTGACCATAGTCCACTTTGATCAAACTATGACTTGGAGGTGCCGGTGGGATGGGCAAAGTTAAAAATATCATACAGTGCAATAGGTTTATTCTGAAGCACAAGCTTTCGGAGCACTGCTCCTTCTGCTCGTCAATAATTTTTATCTGAAACTATGCATGCTGCTGGCACATGTTGTAGGTGTGACATTGGACACAGTACATTGCCATAAACCAACATGCCCACCCCCGCGACTGTTTATTTCTGGCAACCATAACAAGCTGCTTATCTTTCTGCCCACACTAAGAGGCAAGGTAGAGATGCTGTGAGCATCCAAGTAAGCACAAAGTGAGTGACTGTTCAGAAAACAAGTTAAGCACCTTAAGATGCACCCTGCTCCAGTTCATGAGATGTGTGCCTGTCCTTTGGTGTAAAACGGTCTGGCAACAGATTGCAATGTAAAATGCCATCAGTGAGTTCCATAGTGCTGAACAGTATTATACGTTAGTGTGAGATGAGGCTTGTGCTTCGCTGATGTCAACCTCCATGTGAGATTACTCTTCTAACTCACAAATCTAGTTTTTCTCTGATACCTAGGAAGATAGCTACCAGAATAAAGTAAGATTAAGTAACACGGAGGTGTTAATGCATGCAAATAGGTTTGTCTCTGCCTGATAGCAAGATTCTGATGTAGTCGTTAAAATGTTAAGGGGAAATTTGGACTTTTGGCCTTGATAAAGGTTGTTCTGCTATAATGCGACAGTTGTGTTCCTCTGTGACTTCACGCTATAGAAAATCACACTTTGAAAAACCACTAAGGAAAATTGCATGGTCGAAGCTCGCTAATAGAAAATCGCTATATCCATTCAGTGGAAAATTTGCGTTATCCAAACAATGTCCACAATCGTGTCATCCAAACAATGTCCAGCAAAATGACCTGTACTGAGAATTTCAGCTTTTTCACTCTTTCCCAACTTTCTCGACATCACTCACATTGTTCAAAGACCAGAAAATTTAGCCCTCCACCATGCAGGAATGTGGGCAAGAGGCTGTGGTCAGATTGAGTGGACAAAATTCATGAGGAGTTGGAAGATATGCTTAGTTTATGCTAGATGGAGCATTATCATGTAAAATGTTTATCAGAAAGATAATTGTCGAGATAAAAGTTGTCAAGCTGAGAAAGAAAAGACACAGAAGTAAATGTTCAACAGCTGAGAAATGATTTGGACTGGGAGAATCAAATGACTAATTAAGCAGCAGTGAAAGGTGTACTTGTGAGATAGTTTTTTTACTCCTGTAATACAGTAAAAGGGAAAGGTTCTGCAATGTAGATTAAAATGTAAGTTGCCTACAAAAATAGCATTAAATTGCTAATTGTCTGTTATAGTAAAATCCTTAAAAGATGAAATTTTTTGTGACATACTTTCAGCTATCAACTTCTTAAAAATTAGCAGTCTCCACAAAGAGCATAACACATTGTAACTTCACTCAGAAAGAATGCATTTATAACACTGATAATTTTCTCTGGTTACTACGATTACAATGAGTTGACACATTAACACTCCACACTTTGGGGAAATTTGTCTTTTATTAGTTGAATGCTTCTTTTCTAATGAGATTTGCTCCTTTTATGGATTCCAAATAGCCTATGATATAGACAATAGAAAATAGACAATAGGTGCAGGAGTAGGCCATTCTGCCCGTCAAACCTGCACCACCATTCAATATGATCACGGCTGATCATCCTTAATCAGTATCCTGTTCCTGCCTTATCTCCATAACCCTTGCTTCCACAATCCTTGAGAGCTCTATCCAACTCTTTCTTAAATGAATCCAGAGACTTGGCCTCCACTGCCCTCTGGGGCAGAGCATTCCACACAACCACCACTCTCTGGGTGAAGAAGGTTCTCCTCATCTCTGCCCTAAATGGTCTACCCCGTATTTTTAAACTGTGTCCTTTGGTTCGGCACTCACCCATCAGCGGAAACATGTTTCCTGCCTCCAGAGTGTCCAATCCTTTAATAATCTTAAATGTCTCAATCAGATCCCCTCTCAGTCTTCTAAACTCAAGGGTACACAAGCCCAGTCGCTCCAGTATTTCAGGGTAAGTTAGTCCCGCCATTCCAGGAATTGACCTCGTGAACCTACGCTGCACTCCCTCAATAGCCAGAATGTCTTTCCTCAAATTTGGAGACCAGAACTGCACACAATACTCCAGGTGTGGTCTCACCAGGGCCCTATACAGCTGCAGAAGCACCTCTTTGCTGGGAACACTATAGTACGAGTACTATAGATGGATCAGTTTTTGTCCAGTGTGT
>NC_057723.1:59343103-59372803 GCF_004010195.1 Chiloscyllium plagiosum | reverse complement strand
GTTTATCACTACTCTTTGTTTTCTATCAGCCAACCAACTTTCAATCCAAGTTAGTCCTTTGCCCCCAATACCATGCGCCCTAATTTTACTCACTAACCTCCTGTGTGGGACTTTTTCAAAAGCTTTCTGAAAGTCCAGGTACACTACATACATTGGACCTCCCTTGTCCTTCTTCAGAGTTACATCCTCAAAAAATTCCAGAAGATTGGTCAAGCATGATTTCCCCTTCATAAATCCATGCTGACTCTGACCTATCCTATTACTACTATCCAGTTGTGTCGTAATTTCATCCTTTATAATAGACTCCAGCAGTTTTTCCACTGAGGTCAGACTAACTGGTCTATAATTTCCTGTTTTCTCTCTCCCACCTTTCTTAAAAAGTGGTACAACATTAGCCACCCTCCAATCCGCAGGAACTGATCCCGAATCTATCGAACTCTGGAAAATAATCACCAACGCATCCACGATTTCTGGAGCCACCTCCTTCAGTACCCTGGGATGTAGACCATCAGGCCCCGGGGACTTATCAACCTTCAGACCTAACAGTCTCTCCAACACCAATTCCTGGCAAATATAAATTCCCTTAAGTTCATGTCCTTCAGCCACTGTTACCTCAGGGAGATTGCTTGTGTCTTCCCCAGTGAACACAGATCTGAAGTACTAATTCAATTCTTCTTCCATTTCTTTGTTCACTGGAATAACTTTGTTCACTTTGTTCCCTGTTTCTGTCTTCAAGGGCCCAATTTTAGTCTTAACCATATTTTTGCCTTTCACATACCTAAAAAAGCTTTTACTATCCTCCTTTATATTTTTGGCCAGTTTACCTTCGTACCTCATTTTTTCTCTGTTTAAGTTTAAGACTACTTTTCTTGTCGTAAATTTAGAGCTAATCCCAATTCTGTCTTCACCTATTATCCACATCCAAAAAATGTGTTAAAAAGTGATAAAGACTTAAGTTTCTTTTCCAGACTGCAACCATCATAGTTAATTGTAGTTATCCACTCCATTCCAAATTTAAACTCTCGGAGTTAGTGAGAAGCAGATTAGAGTGACAACATCCATTTTCTATTTAGCCATATATTCATGAAAGCAAGGAAGAAGAAGCTATGATTTTTTTCAAATGTCTATCTGCCTTGACTGAATGATCAGGAGAAAGAATGGGGTGCAGGAAGAGGAATTCCAAAGGCACTGCACAATCATACATCCCTTGATGCCTGCCTGAAGCATGGCATATCCAGAAACAAACATATATATTTCCTGGCCCGCCCATTTGGAATGATGCTCAAAGCAAGATGGCCCAAAGGAATATATTTTAGATTTCAGTTCAGCACAAATTTACGAGTTTAATTTTAATTAAGTGTTATTTAAGTTCAGTTGCAAACCAACTTTTAGATTTTGTTTGCTTTCTAAGAGGAAATCAAAACAATTTGCCATAACTAGCAATCTCGGCTTTCTAACATTCCACTTCATCTCCCCGTGAGTCCCAACTGGCAACAACAGATTATTCAATCACCTCTCAGATTCTAATGAAGGTTACAATTGCTTTTAAGATAGAAATGTAGTTAATGGTTTAAGTGAGAAGTTTAAAATGTTTTATTTGATGTGTAATAATGATCAAATTTGACCACGTTGTTTCATTAATTTGCATTGCTACAAAAATGCATTTCCATCCCAATGTGTTGCAGTGCAGATAAGTCTCATATCTCAATTTTCGAGATTATACAATCCAAAGCTTCACCATGTTGTCAAACAATAATCCTTCGGGCATTTTCCTTGATCCAAGGTTCTTGATGAAGTACAGAACCCTCAGGGGCATTTCTTAGAAAATTACAGATCCAAAATTCCATAGTTTTATGATGCAGTAGAGTCTGGAAGGAATGTCTGAGGCCAAGTAGTACCAGGATCAGGTCAAGGTTATATGCTAGTTCAATTTAATTGGGTGTCTCCTTTGCTGGGTGTGTTTTGTGGGACAGTAATGCTGTCCCTGCATCTAGGCCAGATGTCCAGGCTTCAAGTTACTCCTACCCTGGAGGGGTGTCACACCTGAAAAGGGTGACGTTTTAATTAATATTGTATATAGGGGATATGCAATTGGTAGGTTTGGAGCTGATAGTTTCTGAGTCAGAATAAAATTCTCAACAGAAAAGCACATACTTTGACTCTGTCTAACCAACATTTTAGCCTCTGGCATTTATCACAAAAACCATGACTTTGAATCTGTTATTTCCAAATCAATTTTCCTGGCAATATTCCATGGTGGAAAAAGCTAATGAAAGAATTGTTTCAAGCTTCTGTCCTCTTTAGGTTTCTTATCCAGAGTGTAATTTGGTGGCTGTCAAGTGACCACAAACCCAAAACTGGTCATTCTAAATTGATCCACAATCAGAGAAATCATGTCTGACAGAAAATCGGTGAAACTACATTAAACAGTAAGCAGCACTTACCAGTTGCGGAGTACAGTGGAAATCAAAGTCAAAGATGTCACAAAGCTTCAGAGGGAACCAATGACAACCAGCCTGAGGGTTATGTTTTGGAATAACATTGATCAGACTTTCTGGCACCTCGACTTCCAACCAGTGCCTCTGAACATGCATGGCAACAGTGAAGGGTGACCCTATTAGATGCTTTGATTCCTGTTCATGATTGGCCAAAGGCCACAGAACATTCAGAAAGGTCTGATGCAAGGGAGGGGGATAAGTACACACACTCAGAAGTTACCCAGTCAGCAAAGACTCACATGTGGTAACTCGAGAAACAATTCACCCTTACCTGTGAGACTCACCTTCATGGGAGAGAACCAACCCTAACTTGGGAGAGAAAGCAGATTTCAATAGCCCAACTGAAACACGTGGAGCATTGTGGGTAATATCCTTTCTCAAACAGATAGAGCTAGATACTGAGTAGATATGTGGGAATTTGGGAAATGCTCACATGGTATTTTTACTTAGAAATATTTTGTTAATAAAGTCAAGTTGAACTACAAACCAAATTCTTTGTCCCTCTATCCACCTCACTGACAGGAATGCTTATGTAAAGTGTTTATAGTATATATACTGGTCATAGTGTCCAAAGTACAGACAACATGGGTCAATATATCAATAAACTTTTAAGAAGCATGCTCATAAATCATTGTTGTATCATAGAATGTACCCTGTTAGGATAAAGATGTTGTATTTTATCCTAACTTGTTTCATTTGAAGTGTGTTCTCCACGATAATGTATTAGTTTAATATCATCTAAGGAATATAATATTAGTGTATAAAAGATAGCTGTGATAAATGTTTGTTGAATCCTTTAATGCCACTATTTGCAAGCCCAGTTTCTCATGAGTGATATGAATGATAACCTAAGTATTGCCACAACAAATGAAATGCTTGCTGGAGGCAAACTAACATCAGTTGTGGGTTTTCTTTAGTTGCTTATCTAGGTTGCTCATCTTCATGTGTGCTTGTCATTGTAAAGTCAAGATATCTGATTGTAGAGCATATCCCACCTAAAACTGAAACCATTCTCAGTGGGCATCGAAAGTTATATGGTTCCAGTATGGATGACGAGGAATGCAACCTCGATGAGGGTTTTCCCTTCACTGATCATAGATGACAATGCCATTTGCAGTGTTCCTGCTCTTAACCCTGTTGAGTTTGGCTAATTCTGAGTAGACTGCTAAAATTCATCCTCAATTAATTAATGATCTTTCTGGTTAATATCAAAGCCAATTTTTTTATAATTCTGTCATGAAATTTATTACACTCACTGAGAGTTATTGTCCGAGAGATGGTTTCTTAATTGTAAAGTGGTCAGTTCCTTATTATTTCTTAATAATTTTCTACACTATCTGTTGCTATGGATATCCTGGCTTCTTCCTGTATATAATATTCCAGGCCAGCAAATAAAATGCTTATGATTTAAACTTTGTTCCACTTGTTGCTTAGACACAAATTGAATAATATGGACAATAGTTATGGCGTAGGACAGAATCTTAACAAATTAGGGCATGGAATTCTGTTCAATCAAAGACTCTTGAGACACCAAAAGAATTTGTGAAAAATTATCACTTCACATTTTTTTCTTCCTTTCTGCAGGTTCTTCATGTGTACTTTCTGGACCATGACTTTGTTCAGACAACAAATTAGTCATTATACTTTTTTTTAGGAAATGTTAGTTGGTTAGCAATCACAATGACATAGTTGCCAGTTACATGTTACAGAAAGATTGTAAGTACTTGGAATATAAGTGACACAGAGTGGTTTCTGATGCAGACTCTCAAATCTCAGAAGTGTGTATAAATTTTAACATAAAAGGGAATGTTGAAATTCACAGGAGTCAGATGTCCTTATCATTGCAATGATAGGTTATCTCACTGGGAAAGACATTAAAACTGAGCTTGATCTATCCTCAATACTCATCACAGATAGGCACTGTTAGCATAGATTACTGCTTATAGCCATGAGGACAAGAGTCTCTTGGCTGATTTCTCCTGCAATCTCCTTCTGTGGATTGAAACACAGACCTACTTTTATCACAGCTCTGGTGAAGATAGGTTGTCACTGCAATCTGCTGAACTTTTCAGATCCAAATCTGTCTCGGGCAACTATGTGGGGTTTGCACATTCTCCCCATTCTGCGTGGGTTTCCTCTGGGTGCTCCAGTTTCCTCCCACAATCCAAAGATGTGTAGGTCAGGTGAATTGGCTATGTTAAATTGCCTATGGTATTAGCTGCATTAGTCAGGAGTAAATGCAGAGTCTGGGTGGGTTACTCTTAGGAGGGTCAGTGTGGATTTGTTGGGCTCAACGGCCTGATTCCATACTGTAGGGAATCTAATCAAACCTCTCCAAGTACTGATATGGTCAAAGTGGAAATTTTAAAAATAGCAATTATCTCAATTCTAAAAGATCTCTGAACATACTCCAGGGTGGCAGACTCTTTAACAACCTTACCCACCTGATTTGGTAGCCTGTGGACAGGGTAAAAAGTCTGGTTATCCACTCAGATTAAAAATACCCAGCTCAAAGAAATTGTCCCAGATCAGGGGTGAAGAGGATGACTCACCCCATTAAAACTTTGCTATCACAGCATTGCACATCTCTTGGTCACTTTATGCTTCATTATTATGTTTCTGTCTTAAACATAATGTAGAAATTAGACAGATTATGATAGCTATGCAGATGTAGAAACATTCCCAAACGCATACACTGCATATTACTCATCAATGTTAGATACGATTATTCAATTTCGGAGGCAAGCACAAGACACATTGAAATGAATGAGGCTCTTTGTTTTCTAAGATGAGGCAAGTTGACAATAGGTTTCTATTAAGGAGAAATGATGTTTGGCAGAACTGCTATAAAAAATTACATAAAAGACCAGGAATGTGTTCTCGTGAGTTGCATGGATTCAGAAGGTGGAAGGATTACACTACACAATTTGGGATCCATGCAGCTACATTAATGTTAGCTCAACTCCATCCAATCAAATTTCCTGTATGCTAATTTTGGTTGATGACAATTATAAATAGCTTCTGGTGCTTTATTTGTAATACTGTTTATAATATTTTTAATACTTTAGTACTGTTTATTGATGGCTTTGTCAAGTTGACAGTCTACAGAATTTAACTTCAAATAGACTTGTAGCAATTCAGCTTTTGAATACTGTAACCTGAAGCTAAATCCTTGGACCCATGTTCACTGTCGGAAGCTTACAACAACAACAACAACAACAACTTGCATCTGCTTTGAAGAACACCTCTACAAAGTCTTTGTCAAGAACAGATATCCCAGCAACTTCATCTACAGATGCTTGGCAGACAAACAACTCAACAGGGACATTCCGCGATCCAACACACTAACCGCTCTACCTTATATTAAGAACGCCTTGGAAATAACAGCCAGACTGCTCCGTCCAGTAAGATTTATGACAGTACATAAACTGGCAACAACTCACCAGTAGAAAAGATCCAATATCCATCATGTGCAGGACAAATGTGGTGTGCAAGATTTCATGCAGAGACTGCACAAGACACTATATAGACACACAAGCAGAAAATGAGCGATCCATATTCATGAACATCAGCTAGCCACTAAACGCCATGACCAGCTGGCATTAGTATCTACACACACGGATGACAAGGACTACAAATTCGACTGGACAACACAACAATAATAGTATGAGCCAAATAGAGGATAGCCAGAGAATTCCTCGAAGCTTAGCACTCATCTGTAAACTCTATCAATAAACACATTGACCTAGACCCAATATACCGACCACTGCAATGAACAACTGGAACTGGCAACCGGAAGCAGCGGGAATGAGACCAGATAAATTCCAACAGATGCAGTACAACAGCTGTTCACAGGAAACTTAACAACACTGAGGATGTCACCTAGAGAGGGGATGAAACATCTGCAAACCAAATTCCCAGCTTGGTGAACATACCCACAACAACTGTAATTGGCACCTGAGTTACAAATCTTTACGTACGCCTTGATTTTTTTTGATTAAATGAGAATTATGATGGGTTTTTGGAAGGTTTCTCACAATGAGGCCTTGTAAGAGTTTTTTGCTGTATCTTGTCAAATGTGTCTCATTTACTACTGACCACACTCCTCACATTGCTCCTCACAACCGATTCTATCATATGCCCTTCCAAGACGAGCTTGTATCTTATTATGACAATTCCATATGTGGGAAGACATGCTCACAAATGAAATATAACTGGAGTTTGCAAACCCATGCTTCACGTACTTTCTCCTTGAATGTCCTAACATGCAGCAGACATGGATCCCACCCTTTTTCCCATTAAAGTGACACTGATTCTGCCCATCCTAGTCATTTTTCAGATACATTGCACATCTAGAGAATAGTAAAACATGGCAGGGAATGTAGGTCACAATGGACTCTTTCAGCACCGGACGCCACCTGGTATCCATCCAGGCAACTCCTCAGAGCCTCAATTTCCAGTATCCCAAACAGCCCTTCCCTTACCCCTGAGGAGGAGATCCACCACATTAGACTTTGCCTCCAACTGTCTTTCCTACCCCTGAGTCCTGATATTACACAATAACAATGCCCAGCATGATAGCTCAGTTCAGAGTCCAGCAGCTTGGCTACTGTTGGTTGTCAGCATGAAATGCTCACTGTCAGGAACCTGTCTGACTAAAATGCTGGGAATAGTCAAAAGTCAGTCTTGTAGGACCAGCAGCACCTCTATGCTCCACTGGCGGAGGCCATTGCCAATAACCTGCCTCCCAAAACCGACCATGCCCTTAGATGCTGTTCTGCTTTCATCCATAGACCTTGAGATCCTTTCATCACCATCATTGTTCCCATACCCACAAATGTCTCTCCTCAGTCCCTCTGTGCCACAGTCTTGACACCTTCCTTGTTTTGGCAGTGATTCATTCACTGCCCATATAGGTCCCTTTGTATCCTCTTAAATGATCTACTCATGAACTATCAGGGCTGTATTTGCCCCAGAATTCTTGGCCACCTTCAATTAGCAGCTCCTACATACAGATTAGATTAGATTAGATTACTTACAGTGTGGAAACAGGCTCTTCAGCCAAACAAGTCCAGACCGACCTGCACCCACCCAGACCCATTCCCCTACACTACGGGCAATTTAGCATGGCCAATTCACCTAACCTGCACATTTTTGGACTGTGGGAGGAAACTGGAGCACCTGGATAAAACCCATGCAAACACAGGGAGAATGTGCAAACTCCACACAGTCAGTCGCCTGAGGCGGGAAGTGAACCCGGGTCTCTGGCACTGTGAGGCAGCAATGCTAACCACTATGCCACCGTGCTGCCCACCTGCCACCGTGCTGCCCACTGCCACCATGCTGCCCATATGACTGACCAGACTTCTGAGCTGCTGTGTTTGTAGCTCCCTAAGTGACACGATACAATTATCCTGACTGCTGCTACTGTCCCTACAGAACTGACCTTTGATCATATTCCTCACTGCAATCAGACAGATTCCCTGATAATGAGCATTTCAAGCTGACAATCAACTTGGCCAATTCCCTGGTCTCTGAACTATGCTGCTGACTGACAGTAACAATGCATTATGGGGAGGCAGGAGCCTCCACCCAGCTCTCAACGTAGCCATTTGGTTGAATATATGTACAGGCATCTGGCCTGTGCTGAAGATGTTAAACTGATCTCTCAATGTACCACATGTCAAGTTGTTTCCCCTCCACAGCAGACAGATTCCTACAGACAAACATCACATACAGGCTATCTATGTATCTGAACAAAAGAATGCATCCAAGGAAAACCAAGGAACTCATTATTATAGAGTCATAGAATCATAGAGATGTATAGCGTGGAAACAGACCCTTCGGTCCAACCCGTCCATGCCGTCCAGATATCCCAACCCAATCTAGTCCCACCTGCCAGCATCCAACCCATATCCCTCCAAACCCTTCCAATCATGTACCCATCCAAATGCCTCTTGAATGTTGCAATTGTACCAGCCTCCTCCACTTCCTCTGGCAGCTCATTCCATACACGTACCACCCTCTGCATGAAATAGTTGCCCCTGAGGTCTCTTTTATATCTTTCCCCTCTCACCCTAAACCTATGCCCTCTAGTTCTAGACTCCCCGACCCCAGGGAAAAGACTTAGTCTATTTACCCTATCCATGCCCCTCATAATTTTGTAAACCCCTATAAGGTCACCCCTCAGCCTCTGACGTTCCAGGGAAAACAGCCCCAACTTGTTCAGCCTCTCACTTTAGAACCTGCACTCCAAAGTCTCTTTGTTCAGCAACACTCCCTAGGACCTTTCCATTAAGTGTATAAGTCCTGCTAAGATTTGCTTTCCCAAAATGCGGCACCTCGCATTAAACTGAATTAAACTCCATTATTGACTTTCAGTAAGATGTTACTCATGCCCCCCTACACATTAACTGCACAGAGGTGGAACGAGGGGAGAGGGTCAAGCTCCTGGGATTGGTTATCCACAACAAGCTTTCCTGGACTCTTAATGTGGATGCACTGGTTACAAAGGCCCAACGTCTCTTCTACCTCAAGCAGCTGAGGAAATTTGGCATGATGGAGAATACCCTTACCAAATTTTATTGGTGCATTCTGTCTGTATGGCAACTGTACCATTCAAGATCGGAGACAATTACAAAGTGATGAACTCAGCCGAGACAATCACAAAGGCCAACATCCCATTTGTAGAATCCATCTACCAGGCCTGCTGTCAAGGAAAGGCTGACAGCATTCTCAATGATCCATCCCACCCTGGCAATGTTTTTCTACACCCTCTACCATTGGGGAGAAGATACAGAAGCCTGAACACACGTACCAGCTGGTTTCGCAATAGTTTCTACCCTACTGTTGTTAGAATACTGAATGGACTCACAAGCTCTCAACATTCGCCAGTGCCTGTGTTTTTGTTTTTGCCGCTGTTTACCTATTATTTACTATCTATGCTACTTAACTATGTGATCTGCCTGTATTTTTCGCAAGGCAAAGCTTTTCGCTGTGCCTTGGTACACGTGACAATAAATTCAATTCAATTCCATCAAAATGGCAGTACTGGTGGCTTTTGGTTCTGGCTGAAGCACCAGCTATTATCAGGGAAAGTAATGTATGAATATTTTCAGCATAAAAATTGGTGTTAATTAAGCAAGACTGCCTCTGCTTGTTCTGTGTACATCCCCTCCACAGGATCAGGGGAAATATTGAGCCCTAAATTCAGTCTGTCCACCCCTGCCAGAATTTTATGCATTTCATTTGGATCCCCACTCATTCTTCTAAATTCTCGTTAATACAGGCCTCATAAACTCAATCTCGCCTCCTAGGACAAAACTGCCAATCCAAAAACCAGTCAGATAAACGTTTAGTGCACTTTCTGTCATAAGTTTTTTTTGTAGGTAGGGTGACCAAAATTTCACACAATACACCATGTGTTGCCATTGTGTACATCAACATTTTGTGATCCATCACCACTTGGGTAACATTCAGCCATTTTTTTCCCCATTTACTGGAAAGTAGACTATTTCATATTTATTGATGTTTTCTTGCATCTCCCGTGTATTTACCTATTCATTCAACTTGTCCAAATCACACAAAAGCTTCTTCAGATCCTCCTCACCACTCACAAGCCCACCTAGTTTTGTGTAGTCAACAAAATTAGAGATTTAGAGATTCTGGCATCCATTGTTATATTTTGTCCATGCATGAATCCCTGTGGTGCCCCACTCATCACCATCTTTAACTCCAAATCAACCCATTATTCCTACTCTGTTTCTAGTCTGCTGAATAATTGTCAATCTGTGCCAGTATATTGCCACCAATCCAATGATTCTGCGCATTAAAATCCTATATAGGACTATCAAAGCTTTTTGGAAAATGTAAATACACACATCCACTGCTTCTCCCTGATTTATTCTATATATCCCTGGATATATACCAGTTATATCCTCAAAACTTTCGTTAAATACAATTTCCCTTCTATAAATCCATAATGACTTGATGTAATCCTGTTGGTATTTTGTAAGGATCCTGTTCTCACATTCTTTATAATAGACTCCAGAATATTGTTTATTACTGATGTTAAGTTTTTATTCTCTCTTCTTTTCAAGAAAGTGGGGTTACATTTACCATCTTCTAACCTGCCCAAATTGTACCAGAATTGACAGGTTTTTTGAAGATGACAACTAATGCATCTGCTACTTTCATGGCCATCTCCTTTAGCACAAGATGATGTTGACTGTCAGACCATGGAGATTTATCAACTTTCACATTCAATCATTTCTCCAGAGCATTTTTTGTACTAATACCAGTCTCCTTCAATCCTTCTTCTCATTTGAACCTTTGTTCTCTCTCATTTCTGGAAAATTATTTGTGTTCTTTTGTGGAAACAGAACTGAAGTTGTTGCATTTTATCTTTATTCTCCATTATCTATTTTCAGGCTGTAAACGACCTACATTTGTGTTCACTTTCTTTTCTCTTTGCTTACAGTTTATACAATCTGATTTTATGTTTCTTGTTACTCTCATAATCTATTTTCTATAGCACAATCAATTTCTGGTCTTCGCGTTTCATTACCAACATATTATGGTAAGTGCTTTGACAGTGCAAACCAGTCATTCATCAAAACGATTAGATTTTAATTTTGCTATTCTAGGCCTGACAGCTATACCTCTGAACCTGGGCTTACCACCTTCAGCAAAGATCATGTTTGAAAGGCAAGTTAGAATCATTTTGTCAAGTCATCACTTGTCCAAGTTCTTGCAGATACAGGAAAAACGTCTTGAACAATAAAGGAGAATGACAATGGTACATAACTGACATGTAGTGCAAAACTGTCTGATTGGTGCATAGAACAGAAAGTCATAGACAAAAATATTAACCAAGCCTCAAGAAAGGCACACACCTATGGCACTATTGGATCAGGGATAATGTGATGAAGCTGTCATGTAGATTGCTGTCTCCATTTTGAATGTGTCTCTAAAAGGCCTGCCTGTAAGTGCTCGTCCATTACCAGATATTAATTTTCAGGTATATTAAATAGGCTGAATATTGCACTCAGTTTTTTTCTTTTTTTTAATCATTCAAAGGATGTGAGCATTACTGGCCAGGCTAGCAAATATTACCTATTCCTAAATGCCCAGAGGGCAGTTTAGTGTCAATCACATTGCTGTGGGTTTGGAATCACGTGTAGGCCAGACTGGATAAGGACGGCAGTTTTCTTCCCTGAAGTACATTATGAATCAGATTTTTTTTCCCAATAACTGACAATAGATTCATGGTCACGATTAAATTCCTAATTCCAGATTTTTCAGATCTGCCATGACAGGATTTGAACTTGGGTGCCCAGAACATTACCAGGATTCTTGATAATTAGTCGAGCGGTAATACCACTAGGTATTTACCTCGTGCCTTTCCCATAAAGGAGCTGTTGTCTCTGGGAAATCTCGAATCACCAATCCTCTGGTTAATAATCAAATGCACTGACTCATTGCACCACAGAGTCTACTATGATTTCATTTCAAGTGCTTTGTAACTGTCTGACAGTTAGAAATTTGGGAAAAAATGGAGAAGACTATCACTATGTATGGTGAATAAATTAATTGCAGTTTTGGACCAAGTGACTGAAAGAATCATATGAGGTTGAGAGATGTATAATGTTGTAATGATTGGTAACACTGTCATACCTGGCATATGCACAATGTCTTGTTGATATTATTGTCGATCATTGGCCAACATACAGTATCCTATGCCAGGAGTCTTGTTTACTCTATGCCCTTAAGTCCCTGATATGTGACAATATGTCTAAAAGCAATCAAGAAAGACTGACATATTCAAGACTCCAATAGAAGTTTGTTACCACAGCAGCACACATACGCGTATTTACTACGTCATACCCTGGAGCGGTTATACGCTTGAAATCTTAAATTTTTTCCAAAATATGTATCCGGTTACTTTATAGTCAGAGGCTAAAAGGCCTTTTATAAGGAATAACAAAGGAAAGAATATTTCTCTATGTAACATGGTGAAGTCACAAGAATGTATGATGTTGAAATGAGAATGAGATTTCTTAGTATGGTGTGGGATTTTTATTCCTGAAGATAAACACAAATTTTCCAATTTGGCTCAAGAGTCTTAATCAATAACAAAAAGATAACCTCATTTGATCAATAACTTTCATTCAAATATATTACCTTAAAGTCGGAGGACGACAATCTCTGTTTAATAATCCTCAGAATAAAGAATTTGTGTTATGTTTAATTTTCAATGCATTATTATCACTGTAAACTTCTCACAAAACGTTTGCTCATTTTTTCTTTGTATATGATAGTTAAACATTATATTTGTTGTAAAAATGTCTGTTGTTATGTCTAATTTAGAACCTTGCTGGAAAGCGAATCTAACGTTGACAGGTCTTTTCATGTATGCTTCCGAATGTCTTCCAGGTGACTATTTGAAACTCTTTAGAATGTTTTATGGGATGAAGCAAATGCTAAATCTCCCCAAACATGTCTCCTTAGCAAAGTGAGTTACAATTTCAGAAAATATCAATATTCCTCCAGCAACAAGAGTAAGTAGTGTTGGCAATTTGAAACAAATTGATTGATTCTCACTTCACCCACACAACCCATTAAGGAGGTAACTTTGCTGCAAAGAGTTTCTATTTGCAATGGAGCACTAGTTGTATTATTTTGCTTGGGAAATCAATTATGGGAAGGGAACTGCTCTATTTGAAAAGCAATTCTGTGCAAACGTATCTTGAGTCACATTGACAATGACATGGTGAACATAGTGTATAAAGAGTCATATTTTATTCAAACTACTTATAATCATACATTATTTTCATATCATTTCTTTAAATTGTTCCTTTCAATTTTAAATAGGCTTATATAGGATACGTAGGAAATGTGACAGGAAACACCTATTAGCAGTACAATATTTAATCCCACCAATCTTTCTTCATCTAAATTAATTGCTGATAGTGAATTCAATATTCTGACCACATTTCTGAATTTTCTATTGTATTTCTTCATGATTATCTCATATAAACATAGAAAATCGGAGCAGGTGTTGATCATTTGGTGCTTCAAACCTGTTCTGCCATTTGATATGATCATGGCTGATCATTCAATTCAGTACCCTGTTCTTGCTTTTCTCCCCATGCCTGTTGTGCCTTTTAGAAGTATCTAGAAGTATCTAGCTCCTTCTTGAAAACATTCAATGTTTTGACCTCAATAACATTCTGTGGCAAAGAATTCAATAGGCTTACTACGGTCTAGGTGGAAAAGTCCTTCTCACTTCAGTTTCAAATGGTCTGCCGTATCCTTGGACTGTGGCCCATGTTCTGCACTCCCCAGGCTACATTTAGTTAGAGGCTACCTCCAAACAAGAACAAACTTCCTCTTTCTATCCACTCTATCAAAACTCTTCAAACGTTTAAGTTTATTTGATCACTCCATCACCACTTTTTCAACAAAAAGAGACTCCACTGTCAGTCTTTTCCTAACATGTACATTTCTGCTAATATTCTTGTAAATTTGCTTAACACCTCCCTCAGCATTTCTAGATCAGTTTTAAATGTGGAAGCTTGATTGTTCTTTTACATTGAGTGGCTTTGTTGAGACTCTTTACCTTGGTTTCCAATGATAAAACTAAAACCCATTTTCTCAATTGAAGAATGTTCAATCTCTCCATTTCTAACATCACTATAACACTTGATCCTTGCTTCCTGGGTGCTTTGATTGTCTTATATACTAGGTCATAGACCAACTAACCAGTGTGGACCATAATTGCATTACAAATTTTATTCCTGAACAGAATAAATTTAGATGGGACGATATTGTGGACTATAGTTTGTTCAGTGAGAAGTATCCCAAGGTTCCATCTGTTTTCCAGAATGGATTTAAAAAATCCCACAGAACAATTTGAAAACCAGAGGGGTGCTATCCTATTGTCTTGACCAATTTTTATCCTCAATCAGATTTTGCAGAAATCCTCAGCCTGATTTTGCAGAAATTCCCTCATAATCAATAATGACTATGTGCAAGATCCATTAGCTGGGAATCCCTTTGCTAGCTTCCAAGGTTGTGAAAGGAACTTTCTAAGTTAATAGGCAGTCGCTTAACGCAAATGAACCTGCACTGACAGTCAAAGTCAACTTGGCATGTTAATTGCTGTTTGCAATTTTTTAGCATGTTTCCTGACAGAATTTAAATCAGCTCCCAAGCTGTTAACATTGTGATGGCTGATGCCCAACATTGAGTACAGTTTCCAATTCCATATAGTTTGCCTAAAAAATGCCATTTACTTGCACATCTGTAGTATTGTTGGCCTCCACTCTTACCTCAGTCTCTATTCTACTGAAATCCTGATCCATGTCCTTGTCATCACAATGTTCAATTATTCCAAAGATCTCTTAGTTTCTTCTTCTTTTAGGTAAACTTCAAGGCTCCTATCCTATGCTTCGTGATCATTCTTATTCAACATCTCATTTTATTGATGTATATTTGTTCCCAGCTTCTTAATGTCTCAACACTAAATTCCTTATTCTCATGCTGATATGACTCTTCTTCCAAGAGTCTGCTTGTCTCTCCACAGTTGCTGCTAGACTTGCTAAGTTTCTCCAGCACTTTCTCTTTTTGTTATTTCAGTCTACTCTCTTTTCCGGTCTATTCACTTCTTGGGTAGATTTCCAGATGTCATTTGAATATTAGTTTTCCGTGATATAAGGCAAAACAAAGTGCAATATTATTTTGGATAATATAGCTTAAACAGGATTCTAAACACAGTATTTAGAGCTCTACAATCTTCTTCACTCTATGAACAGATAAAGACATTATGGTGTGAACGCAAGAATAATTCCCACACGACACATAATTGCGACATAACAAAATCTTCACTATACTCACTGAAATAGGAATCACACCAAAATATTGTACTATATTAAATCTATTGAAAACAAGAGCTTATTTTTCATACTTCCTATTTTTCTGGCAGTTTCATCAAATCAGGAATTATTTAAAATGGCAAAAAAATTAAAGGAAGCATTCAATGATTCTTATACAGCGACATTTGAAAAAAATACTTTTAAAATATTAAGCTCTTGACCATAATACAAAAGAAGTCTACTAGAACATCAGAAGGGTTATGGGAAAGGTTATTACATGTCTTTATTAGATTTAATTCTGTCTTACTCACTGCTTTCACATTTGAACACAGACTTCATGTTTTGTCTTCAGACTAAGGCCAGTGTGTACATTTTTACAGATGTGAACTTTAACCTCCTCACCACTGGCATGCTGAATGAAATCGTACACACTCAAGCACTTTCATTTCATCAGAATGCTTTGCAGATATACTCATTCATTTATTTAAAACATATACAAACCTGAACCCAAAACAATAGTAAAATTCTTCAACAAAATGCAAAATCTCAAATGAAAAACAAATTTGTATTTTATCTTCAGATCATGCTGCTGATGTGTGCTCTCTTGTGTATTTAAATAATTGACAAAATACTGAAATGACTAATTGAAGAATTGGATACATTTTTATGTCATAAAAAGGGATAAGGTGACCTTGGTTAAGTAAAGATTAAGTCCAGAGATGAGTACTATATGTGAGAGCGGGGGTGTGTGAGAACAGAAGGGCTGAAGAAATCAGTTGGAATATAGAGCACTGCAACTGTAAACATAGCTATGGGAAAATATAACATATCCTCTATGGGGTAGCTACAAATTAGAGAGACATTTTTTCCTGAAAAAATACATTAAAAACACAGTATTCCCCAGCATGCTGTATATGTTAGAACTACATCAAAAATGGTTCTGCCTCACTTCTACTTGATGTTCTGTTCTCAGTAGGGAGCATGGGATTGAAAAATCATGTAATCTTGTTCGTTCATTTCCAGCTCCAAAAAGGAATTCTTTTACCCAAATTAATTTCCCTTGCTGATGTCCGTTCTGGGGTGGTATTGATTTGCTGGGCAGAATTCCATGGATCCTGACAATTCATAGGAACATTCCACTTATAGGAAAGAAGACACAGAGCAAAAAACAGACAATGAATAGTGCAGCACAAGAACAGGTCCTTCAGCCCTGCAAAACCTGCGCCCACACCTCCTCCCTCACCTCCATCCAAGGCCCTAAAGGAGCCTTCCACATCCATCAAAGTTTTACCTGCACATCCACTAATATCATTTATTGTATCCGTTGCTCCCGATGCGGTCTCCTCCACATTGGGGAGACTGGGCGCCTCCTACCAAAGCGCTTTAAGGAACATCTCCGGGACACCCGCACCAATCAACCACACCGCCCTGTGGCCCAACATTTCAACTCTCCCTCCCACTCTGCCAAGGAAATGGAGGTCCTGGGCCTCCTTCACTGCCGCTCCCTCACCACCATGTACTCCATGCTACTTTCTCCCCATCCCCACCCTCCTCTAGCTTATCTCTCCACG
Source organism: Chiloscyllium plagiosum (assembly GCF_004010195.1). Classification (NCBI taxonomy): domain Eukaryota; kingdom Metazoa; phylum Chordata; class Chondrichthyes; order Orectolobiformes; family Hemiscylliidae; genus Chiloscyllium; species Chiloscyllium plagiosum. The sequence continues at coordinate 59,355,859 of NC_057723.1, read as the reverse complement.
CTTCAGGCTCTCTGCCTTTATTCCTGATGAAGGGCTTTTGCCCGAAACTTCGATTTTGCTGCTCCTCGGATGCTGCCTGAACTGCTGTGCTCTTCCAGCACCACTGATCCAGAATCTGGTTTCCAGCATCTGCAGTCATTGTTTGTACCTTCAGTCCGCCAAGTCTGTATCAACATATGATGTCTTTCTAAAATAAGAACATTTTGCCTCAACACAGTCCATATACCCCTATTCCCTGACCATTTATATATCTGTCAAGATGTCTCTTAAATGTTATGATTGTATCTACCTCCATCATTTTCTCTGGTAACGCATTTCAGGCATTTACCATCCTCTGTGTAACAACTTGCCTCTCACATCTCCTTCAAACATACACACTTTATCTTAAACCATGTCCTTTAATAATTGACTTCTTACCTTGAGAAAAGAGTCTAGCTATCTATTCTATCTGTATCTCTCATAATTTTGTAAACTTCTATCAGGATGCCTCTGATCCTTCAATGTTCAGGTGAAAACAAATTACATTTGTCCTATCATAGCTAATACCCTCCAAACCAGGCAACATCTTGGTAAACTGTTTCTGTACCCTCTCCTAAGCCTCTATACCCTTGTGATTGTGAAGATCAAAATGCCAGACAGAGTCTTAGTTCTGTCACTAAGGACAATGAAGTTGCATGGACACAACTTGGTAAAGGGCTTCATGTAGAACCTGGTTTCCGACTTTTCCAGTATGGAAGCAATGGCCCATTCCATGACAGCAATTGCAAATTCAGGTATGTTGCAAAGTCTGGTCTCCACTATTTCACTTTACATTGCAGCAGCAACAGAAGCCATTGAACACCTCAAGATGATTGTGGAGGTTCAAATTGAGATTATTATGAAGTTGATGGCATGTACTGTACCTTTAAGAGAGAGAGAATGTCTTGAACTGAGAGTTTACAAGCACCTGTATATATGACTAGATGGCAGTTCCAGAGTTTACTGGAAAATTGAAAATATGTGACATTTGGCTATGAAATGGATACCTGAGTTTTAGTTGTTGTTTAAACCAATCAGTTTAAATTATGCCCCAGGATACAAAAACACAATTGAATTTGAATTTATTGTTTTTCCAACATCAAACCAATGAGATGATCTGATGTTGGGATATATAAGAATATGGGCATTTTGAAAATTGGTCATAGAGGGAGAAAAACTCATGGGGAGCTAATTGCCCATCTAACATCTTGCTCTCAAAGCAATTAGAACACTGTCTATCAAAGGTATCTTTTCATGTGAATCTTAGTTGCAGTAAATAGAAAGAAGATGACTCAGGAAATCAGTGGCTGGAAGAGTGAAGACACCGAAGAAGACAGCAACCGTGTGGTTTTGAAATGGAGTTGATGTAAATATAATAAGTGCCTTATTGGACCAGCAGAAAGAGACAGATAGTATACAGTTAAGAGAAAGAGGGGCTTAGATTTCTGAATAGTTTTCATTTAATGTTCACTTTTAGAATTAGAAAATAAATTAGTTATTTTTCTTTTAATAATTTGGGAGTGGAATTTGGGAGTTTTCTGTCATTCATATTTTAACAGATTATGAGGTGAGGCGAGCTTTACTGGGTGTTTGGTTTGATCAGCAGAAAAGTTTGCCTCCATTTGGAACAAGATCATGAGATCCATTGCTGTTGTCATGCAGACTTAGATTGCTATCATCAAGACTGTCGATTTCAGTAATCAAATTTTCTTACATGCTTTCACAATCACCTCGCAATCAGTTCTTCTTCACATCATGGATTGAATCATAGAATCCTTACAGTGTGGAAGCAGGCCATTTGGACCAACAAGTACACACTGACCATCTGAAGGGCATCCCACCCAGACCCATCCCTGTGACCTGCATTCCCATGGCTGAGCCACCTAACCTGCATATCCTTAGACACTATAGGGCAATTTAGATTGGCCAATCCATCTAACCTGCACATCTTTGGAATATGGGAGGAAACTGGAGCAGCCAGAGAAAGCACACACAGAGAATGTGCAACCTCCACAAGGCTGGAATTGAACTAGGGTCCCTGGTGTTGTGAGGCAGCAGTGCTAGCCACTGTGCTGCCCCAGTTGCTGAGTTTTCACACCAGTGGAGCAGTAGTAGTATGACCCTGCTAATTTCTTTCAGGAAGACATTATTCATTCTCCTAACACTTCTACTCACCAGTTGCCTTTATCCTGAGACACTACAGGGCCTTTCTTTCAGACTCCCAGTATGCTGCTGCCCATGCCAGGGTGATGCTATCCAAAGCTGAGGAGAGAGGTAATTATGATGGTCCTAGCAATTAAGACTTAGATCTGATCCAGGTCTTTCTGTCGACCATCTGCAGTCACCCCTAAAATAACTCCATGAAGACCAGTATCTCTTTTTTGACCCATGCGTTGTATTTGACACTGACCCAGCTAGCACAAGGCTGGCTTTGACAATAAACAGGACCTCTGACACTCTTGATTATATCTGTCAAGCAGGACTCCCTGATTGATCAGGCCAGCAGCCCCAATCATGGAACTCATATTCTCTGAGGTCTACTTGGCTGACCATGTTCCAGTCACAACATCCTTTTCCCTCTAAATCCTGGCGCATAGGCCCATTGTTTTTTCTGTAGTTTCTCCTGGGGCATTTTTGCACTAAGTCCAGTTCCTCTGACTCTGCTTCTAATACTGGTAGTGAATACCGGACCATTCCTGATGAAGAGGTCCTGCCCGAAATGTTAATTTTCCTGCTCCTCAGATACTGCCTGACCTGCCGTGCATTTCCAGCACCACTCTAATCTTGACTGTAATCTCCATCATCTTCACTCAAGTGTCTTCACTCAAGTGATGTCCCCCAAGCTCAGTCGGATTGGCAAGAGTGCCCACTTCTATTGGCATACTCTGTAACTCATATGATCCATTTGTGGCACTCTCTTTGACAAAGCCAGTTGTAGTGCCTGCATGAAGTCCAGTTGGCCTTCAGCTGGTAGGCGCTTTTGCATTATTACATCAGTAATCCTACACAACAAATGGCCTCACAGCATCTCATTTAGAATTAAACCAAAGTCACATGCCTCTGCCAGTCACCTTAGCCTCGTCAAAAATCCTTAGACAGATTTCCCTGGTTCTTGAACTGCCAAGTAAAAATGATAGCATCTCAGAATTAGAGGAGACTTGTGTCACAATATTCCTCATCTAAACCTGTCAGCTCTTTAAAAGTCTTAGTATCTGGTGCCTCAGAAAATGTTGGCTCCTCAGAACCAAAAAAGCTGCAGGCCCACAAGCTATCAGGATAATTATTCATTGCTTTTCGTCTGCCCCAATGTCATTTGCCCAGAAAAAAAAATGTATTCTTTCCACTAACTGGGACCTATCTTTGGCAGCAAGATTGAATGGGTCAAGCATCCCAAATAATGGCATGATGCCAGAAGTGCTTACCTCAATTCAAAGATGACTGTTGAAAGTGAATCCCTTCAGGGAGTGTTTTTCTCTTGTTACCATTGAAATAATTCCACAAAAGCCAGTTTCCCATCACCAAGTCACCCTTTATTTATGCTTGCATAGTACATGACACATACCCAGCCAGCTCAGAACCAACTACTAGTGTAAGCAGAACCCCTGAAACTCCTGTTTATACCTGTCAGCTAGGACTCCCTGATTGGACCAAGTTAACAGCCCCAAACAGGGAACTCATATTCTATCTCAGCAAAACACAAAAGGGACTCACAAGGATAAGTTTATTTTAGCATTATTGCGCCTGTTGTTGGTTCAATATGTTATGGATTTTTTTTTTGTTGGCACCTTTGATTCCAAGACTTTGACCAAGAGGATGCTACACCAATTTTTCCTCACTGCAGCTTTAACCCCAGCAGAAATCCCATTAGCTTCTTTCTCGCTTTCTCCTTGATACAATGGAACAGTTCCATTTCCTTCCCACCTGCAATTTTAAACCTGCTTTTTTCTTTGACAGTACAAATGTTTTATGAAGTGAGAAAAACATTTCCCATCCCCTTTAGCAAAAATCTGTAAATAAACAAAGAAATATGTTTGGACTCAACGTTTTCCAAGGGGTGTGATTCCACAGAGAGCAGCACTAATTCTTTCTAGTCATTCATCCCTAAAGCTTAGGAGCCCACAGGAAACACCCTAGAGTGCATTCTAGTACTTCATTTCTGTAGCTAGATGACCCACAGGAAACAATGCAAAGTGATTCAAGGAAAATCAAATAAATCTATTCCCACAGAGTTACAAGTTCCCACGCAGTTGCATTGTTGAGGTCTTTTATTTCTTTAAAAATGTACTAAGTCCCAATAGATCTTGGAATTTCTGTATTAAAGCCCTGCCACATCACATAAATTCTGACTGAAATATGAATAATTTCTATCCAAATGGTTGGGTTCAGGATGATAGAGTGTTGTATCTGCAATTAATTTCCATCATGCATAATATCTTTACTGGAAGCACCCATCACAGGTGCTGTTATACAACGAGTTCAAGTATTAAAGCATATTGGATGGTATTTAAAAGTCATCTTCAATATGATATAAGTGACTTGATTTGTTAAGCAATGGTGAGATAATACTATATTACTCATTTATTTTTTGTTTGGTTTTGTCATTTCTCTCAAAGTTTTCATAGCTTTTTGTTTTCTTATTTTTCTCCCGCAGTACTATTCCTGGTACCAGTAGTTTCCTTAAATATATAGTACATGTTAGAGTACAAAGCAGTAGTGATCCTAATACCTCTGTATGCATCAGAAACTTTGACAACATACCAACGACATTTGTAGGCACTTGAAAAGTTCCATCAGTGCTGCCTTTGAAACATCTTGAATATCAGCTGGGAAGATAGAAGAACCAACATCAGCATGCTGAATGAAGCAAAAAATAACAAGCATTGAAGCCTATGTCATCAAAAACCAACTAAGATGGAGCGGTCATGTTGTTCGGATGAAAGACAAACGTCTGCCGAAACAAATCTTCGACTCCCAGCTTAAAGAAGGCAAATATAAAAGAGGCAGACAACAGAAGAGATTCAAAGACATTTTAAAAGCCAACATAAAGAAATGTAACATCGACATCAACAATTAAAGACAGGAAACTCTGGCAAACCATCATCCAAGAAAGAACAGCAACTTCCGAAGCCAACAGATGTGCAGAATGAGAAGAAAAGAGAAGAAAACAGAAATAAAGGCCGCGACAACCAAAGCTCGATCTGCCATCTGGGACTACTTATCCTGAAGGCGAAAGAACTTTCAAAGCCAAGATTGGACTCATAAACTACCTGAAAGCCCAAAAATAGATCAATGGAACAAAGACTATCATTGTCAACCTTGAGAGATAGCCACAACGACAACAATTGTCCTTAAAAAAAATTCATAGTTTGAAGCCCCTGTACAAAGATGAGGATTGTCAGTGGAACAGAGATGATGGAAGTCTAGTCGCCAATTCTCATATCTCAGCAGGGCATGTTGGCTTTAACTTACTTGATGGGTAGTTCTACTCAGGAACTGATTGAAGTTCACTGATGTGCCATGTATAACACAGTCTGAGGCCCTGCCAAATTCCAATGAGATCTTTCTCCCTATCCTAGCCAAAACAAACAGCTTTAAAACTGTAGATGCCCTGCTTTGACAATTGATTACTGCACACTAAGGAAGACCTGATGGAACCATTTTGATGTGTGAATGATTTACTGATTCTAAAGTTTGTTGCTTCCTGATGTGCATCAGGCCACAATAAGTTTCCTTGTCCTAGTAACACTACATGAAAGGAAATATTCCAGTTTATAGGTAGTTCTGGGATAATGTGCATTTTGGCAGCGTGATTTGGCTATAATGTCACTGAAGAATTAGGGAATTTTTTTTGGAGAATGGTTATTTCCATTGGCAATAGTACAATTCCAATGGGAATTGATTTGCGTGCTTCATTCTACGCATGTGCCAAAGTGCGCGCCGAAATCTCCGCATTATTCTGCACATGTGCCATTCTGTGCATGCGCAACGTCAGTGCTGAAGTCTCTGTGCGATTCTACTCATGTGCGATGTGTACTCCAGTCTTCTTGCCGTTCTGTGCACGCACTAATGTCAGCTGTCAACACAGCAGCTTTCTATGAGAGGTACTGTACAGAGAACAGCTTTATTACATTTTTTAAGTCTAATGTGTTAAATTTGCTTTATTTTATTAATAAATATGATTTCAATCTTCATTGCGTTAGACTTTTGTTTGATTTTTAAGTGATTGTGAGTGATTTTTTTGCTGGTCTGCCCCAACCCCACTTTTCCCATAGGCCCCGTCATTCCTAATAAGCAATTTTCTATTAAGTGAGGTTCCATTGGAACATAACAGTGACATTATAGGAGAACTACCTGTACTCAACAAGCAGCATATGCTAGTTGAGCAAACCTATCAAGATCCTATCAATCATACTTATGACTACAGATAAAGATACTTATAATAACTATGCTTCGCTGCCTTGATGGGATCCAGGTCTTCAAAGGGCCAAATTTAATGATTAATTACTGTTTCTTAATTCAAGATTGCATTAACTGACTTCTATTGTGAACTAAATAGCAATGGTTTTGTATTGGAGGAAAATTTACAATCTTTGAATTTGATAGGTTTTTGCTATTAATCCAAATGGATAAAACAGACTCTGCAAGATGAAAATCCAAGACTGGCAATTAAGACTGTGATAAGCAGGTAAATGGAATACTTCATGCTAGTGTTAGTGGAATTCATTGCATTATCATTTCATACACTAGAGAACAATACAACCACCTCCAAGCCCAAGACATAAAAATCACACAGGACCAAAAAGATTCTATTTTCATTTGAAGTGTAATTAATGATGGAGCATTTTAAAATTATATCCAAACAGAGACAGGGTACCCATTGCTGCATGAACATTTTTAGATGCTTATAAAGTCATTCAAATCTTCTAATATGTTTTTCTTTGTTGTTAGTGTGCCTCAATGATGCACTAATTTGTCTCAGTTGGCAGCATAAAACAGACAATAGCAAATTGACAACCCTTTGTAAACTTGGTTTGAATGGAATAGAGTATAAAAATAGCTGTCAATTAATGAAACAATAGAAATGGAATTTGTAAAGTTGGCAAAGCACAGCAGGCTTCAATAGAAAAAAGCAGAATGGCATCAAAATTTTAGGCTAGTTTTTCAGAATATTGCATAGTCAGTATGTCCCATAGATATCGTTTCCTTCCCTCTGTCAATGGCAGATAATCTCATCCATAAAAATTGGTTGAATTGCACAGAAGGCAAGACAGTGTTTTACAGTGTTTAGATTAGATTAGATTACTTACAGTGTGGAAACAGGCCCTTCGGCCCAACAAGCACTGTGCCACTGTGCCACCCACATTGAATGTTCCTTTCTAGTTTTAATCACTGTTTCTTCCACTTGTAATATGACCTGAAACTTGATATAAAAACCTGAATAGTCTCATTTGTTTATTGTTAATGAATGCCCAGGGTCTGGGAATCTCAAGTTTGAAACTGTCTGTTTGACATGTGTTACTCCATTCCAGTAAAATTGAAACACAAACTATTTAAACATTCTCTAAGCATGTGTTAGCCAAACCGAAATGAAAGATTACGATCAGAAATAGTCGCAGAAGTTCACTCAAATTTGGCTAACAACAACCCATGCTTTCTCTCAGGGTGAACAAAAGTTCACTCAGTCCTTAGCAAAACCATTCTATCACTACAAGGTCCTGGAAGAAGAATTTCCTGTTTATGCAATATTTTCCTTTTGCTTGTTCCATAAATTTATGATTTCAGAAGCATAACAATGCATAATTGTTAATAACATACATATTGGAGGCTATGAATAGTGCTGTAGCACAATGAAGCTCTTATTCATCATTGCTCCACATTGCTCTATATCAGTATTCATAACAGAAACTAATCATTGCAATGAGTGAAAACTGGGAGGGCCAGTAAAAGATGCTATTCTTGTTTATTCCTTAATTGTGGATAACAGTGCAGTTTATGGAAAGCGAAGAGGTCTCTGGTCCCTCCCTTTGACTAAAAGATTGCGTAATATAAGGAAATAACAAATGACTGTGAGAAAAATAAAGCTATGAACAGACACTTTCCTGATTTTAGAAAATCGTAAAGTTCTACCGTATACATTTAATCAAACATTTGACTCTGCAGACCTTGGCTGTTGATTCAGCAATTGTTTGCGTGAAACATTGATTGATTCATATGCATTGACAAATAAAGCTAACAGAATAAACAAAAGGAGTAGTGTGACAGTGAAAAGCCATCTGCAAAATTCTCTGTCACTGTTAACTTGAGAATGAAATGCTCCATTTGGTGAATAGCTTAAATGTGCTTTGTGAACAGCACAAAACACAAGGTGTAGAATGCAGATGGAGTTTACTTTAGATGAATGGGAAGTGTTGCATTTTGGAAAAGCAAATCAGAGCAGGACTTATACACTTAATGGTAAGGTCCAAAGGAGTGTTGCTGAACAAAGAGATCCTGGAGTGCAGGTTCATAGTTCCTTGAAAGTGGAGTCACAGGTAATTAGGAGAGTGAAGAAGACATTTGGTATGCTTTTATTTATTGGTCAAAGCATTGAATATAAGAGTTGGGAAGTCATGTTGTAGCTGTACAGAACGTTTGTCAGGCAACTTTTGTGCATGCAATTCTGGTCTTGAGGATGTTTTGAAACTTGAAAGGGTTCAGAAAAGACTTAGAAGAATGTTGCCAGGTTTGGAAGATTTGAGCTATAGGGAGAGGCTGAATAGGCTGGGGCTATTTTCCCTGGAGCGTTTGAGGCTGAGGGGTAAAACTTATTGAGGTTTATAAAATCATGAGGGGCATAGATACCGTAAATAGACAAGGAATTTTCCTTGGGGTGGGGGAGTCCATAGAATCCATAGAATCCTTACAGTGTGGAAACAGGCCATTTGGCCTAACAAGTCCACACCCACCCTCTGAAGAACATCCCTCCCAAACCCAATCCCCTACCCTATTAATCTACAATTTACCACTGACTAATGTACCTAACCTACACATCCCTGAACACTGTCGGCAATTTAACATGCCAATTCACCTGACCTGCACATGGTTGGATTGTGGGAGGAAACTGGATCACCGGGAGGAAATGCGCACAGACACAGGGAGAATGTGTAAACTCCACAAAGACAGTCACCCAAGGCGGGGAATCGAACCTTGGTCCTTGGCGCTGTGAGGCAGCATGCTAACCATTGAGAATTAGAGGACATAGGTTAAGGTGAGGGGGGAAAGATATAAAAGGGACCTAAGGGCAACTTCTTCACACAGAAGTTGGTACATGTATGGAATGAGCTGCCAGTGGAAGTGGTGGAGGCTGGTACAATTGCTGTACATCTCTGTATCTCTATGAATCATATGGACACTGTGCAGAATATCCAATATCAAGTCAGTGTACTACTTGATAACTGCCTTGGTACCCAACTTTGTGGATAAGCACTAGATGAATAGCAAAATAAACACTTGCAAGGGTTGCTTGCGTGCGAATGAGTGAAGAAAAGAATGAACCAATTAAAAATATATCTGACTCAATATAACCCTGGCAAAAATGCAATGCCTATGAGATTACAAGAATTATAGTTGAGTAATCTCTCTATTTGTCTATGACAGCTAAACTGCAGTCAAACTATCTTGGTATGAAAACTGTAGCCTAACCTGTAAATTGTATAACCAAAGAATTTGCAGCAGGAATGATGGCCATTTTCTCTTTATTATCCAGCTAGAAGTTAATCAAGCACTGATTGAAACTCCTAAATGTACTGATACTAATATGCAGACCCCATCCAGAAGGCCACCTCCCATCATATAAGATTTACACTGTGAGGCGAAGATAGGTGTGTTTGAAGTGGGATAAGTGGAGTTGGGAGTTGCCAAGATGGGGACTGATAGGCAGAACCTGGCAATTCATTCTGGGGTTTGAAGTGTGGAGTCAGAGACATGCAGAGATGACATCAGTTTCTGTGTTTAACCAGGAGCTTTATTACAATTCTTTTAAGATGCTCTCATTGTTCGAAGAAAAGCATTTGCTTACATAGAATGTGATTTCCAGCACTGGTGGAACTATTTTAGTTTATGGCAACCATTAAAAACACATTACACGAAATAAGGTTTAAACAAGTCAGAACGGTGAAGTTTAGGATTAGTGAATATTTCAGAACTGTAGGAGGCAGCTACAACAAGAATGCAACCAAGAAGAATTAAAATTGTAGTCAGCAACTTCAAATTATTGGGTTGGTCAAAAGGTCTATAACTTTTCCATTCTTACTGCTATGAAAATGAGAAAATTATGAGGCTGAATCAGATTTTTCTTTTCATTCTAAATATGTAACTATTTCATACATAGTTCTATGATTCTAAGTGGCAAAACTATGAAACTGTTACAGAACTTAATAAAGAAATTAGATTAGATTCCCTACAGTGTGGAAACAGGCCCTTCGGCCCAACAATTCCACACCAATCTTCCGAAGAGTAACCCACCTCCTTGTCTAACGCCCTAATACTATGGACAATTTAGCACGGCCAATTCACCTAACCTGCACATCTTTGGATTGTGGGAGCAAACCAGACCACCCAGAGGAAACCCATGCAGACACAGGGAGAATGTGCAAACTCCATACAGACAGTCGCCCAAGGCTGGAATTGAACCTGGGACCCTGGTGCTGTGAGGCAGCAGTGTTAACCAGTGAGCATATAAGAGTAACAACTCTGTTATTAGTGCTGGTGAAAGAGTGTTACAGTCTCTATTGCAGCCTAGATCTCATTAGGACAAGTTCCATCAGGAGGTGGAGAAGTCGACGTCTGAGGTGTAACCCTTCTTCAGAACTGGGGGTGGGTGTTGGGGGTGCAGCAGATAAAGAAGATGGCAGGGGCGGGGGATGAAGTGGGGATAGATGAAGACTGTAGAGGGTATGACCTGGTTGATCAATGGGAAGAATGAATCCGGTTAGTGGCAGGGAGGAGTGGAAGGGAGAGGGAGGGGCTAGGAAGGGAGTCAAGGAACGGATAGGGAGGTTATTTGAAATTGGAGAAATCAATGTTGAGTCCTCTGGGCTATCAGCTACCCAGGCGGAAGATGAGGTATTGTTCCTCCAATTTGTGGTGTGGTTCATTGTGGTAATGGAGGATGCCAAGGGTGGTCATGTTGGAAATGGAGTGGGAAGGGGAAGTGAAATGGGCATTCAGCCTCAGCGGGCATTCAGCCTCAACCGGCGGGGGGAGGGGGGGAGTTGTTGCAGAGCAAGTGGAGTGTTGCACGTTTGGAGGAGGTGAGGTTGGAGTGGGTGGGGAGGGTGGAGAAATTGAGGTGACCGATGCCAGGTCAGCAGTACCAATGAAGAGGTCTAGGGTGGGTACAAGACCGGTGGGGGGGGGAGGGAGGTGTTATCCAAGTATAGGAGGAAGGTTCGAGGTGGGAGAAGGGGTCCTCAGAGGGAGGTTGGGAGTTTTTGTCAAAGAAGAAGGCACGGAGGCAGAGGCGGAGGCAGAGTCTGAACTAGAACTTCTCCCACAACTTCCACCCTACCCTCAAATTCACTTGGTTCATCTTGGACACCTCCCTCCCCTCCCTTGACCTCAACATTTCCATCTCCTGCGACAGTCTCCAGATGGACTTTCATTACAAACCCATAGAGCCTGGACTACACCTCCTCCTATCCAGGATCCGGCAAGAACTCCATCCCAATCTCCCGATTCCTCCCCATCCACGGCAGCTGCTCAGACGAAGAGACATTCCATGCACGAGCATCCCAGATGTCCACCTATTTCGAACAACGTGTCCTTCCTCCCTCTGTCATCCAGACAGCCCTCCACCATATCACCTCCATTTCCTGTTTCACTACCCTAAACTGTCCCCCTTCAGACGCAATAAAGACAGAATCCCCCTTGATCTCACCTACCACCACCACTCTCCACATCCAATGCATCATCCTTAAACACTTCCACAAACTCTAACTAGACGCCACCACTAAGAACATCTTCCCCTTCCAAACCCTCTCTGCCTTCCCTTCAACAGTCCTTGGTTTGTGCCACTCTCCCCTGATAATCTTGCATTCCTTTCTAATCAAGAATCTGTTGACCCCTCTGTTACTCCCCCCAAATCCCCAGGTACTTTCCCTGCAACCAGAAAAGATGCTGACACACCACTCGCCTCACCACCATCCAGGGCCTCAAACAGTCCTTCTAGGTGAGACAGAGGTTCACCTGCCTCTCCTTCAACCTAGATTACTGCATCAGATGCTCCTGATGTGGTCTTCTCTACACTGGGGAGACCAAACATAAACTTAGGGAACGGTTCACCAAGCATCTCAACTGGGCCCACAGGACTGACCAGCTATCCCAGTCACCGCCCATTTTAATTTCCCTTTGCACTCCCTTTCCGACATGACCTTCCTTGGCCTCCTACATTGCCAAAATGAACCACATTGCAAATTGGAGGAAAAACACCTCTCCTTCCGCGTGGGCAACCTGGAGGACTCAACATTGAGTTCTCCAATTTCAAATAACTTCCCTTCCCATTCCCTGACTCTCTTCCCAGCCCCTGCCCCTCCCTTCCACTCTTCCCTGCCACCAACTGGATTCATTCCCCCCATTGCCCAACCAGGTCATACCCTCTACCTGACTTCACCTAACGCCACTTCATCACTCTGCTCCCCCCACTACCTTTATCTGCAGCTCCCCCTACACAACGCCCCCCCCCCCCCCACCATCAAGTCC
>NC_057723.1:59332526-59342217 GCF_004010195.1 Chiloscyllium plagiosum | reverse complement strand
TCGATTCTCCTGTTCCTTGGATGCTGCCTGACCTGCTGCGCTTTTCCAGCAACACATTTTCAGCAGTGCTAATCACTGTGCCACCGTTGGGAGTCAATTGGCTTGCAATCGATGTTGGTGCTGAGATGATTGCTGGAGATGGAGATAGATAGAGAGGTCCAGCAAAGGGAGGGAGATGTCAGAGGTGGTCCAGGTAAAGTTGAGGTCAGGGTGGAAGGTATGGGTGAAGAGGATGAACTGTTCGAGCTCCTCATGGGAGCACGAGACAGCACTAATACCGTCATTGATGTCGCAGAGGATAAAGGTGGGGGTTGGTGTCGGTGTAGAAGATGGACTGTTCCAAATATCTTACGAAGAGGCAGGCATAGCTCGGACCTATGCGGGTACCAATGGCCACCCCTCCGGTTTATAGGAAGTGGGAGGATTGAAAATTGTCAAGGGTGAGGAACAGACCTGAAAATGTGTTGCTGGAAAAGCGCAGCAGGTCAGGCAGCATCCAAGGAACAGGAGAATCGACGTTTCGGGCATAAGCCCTTCTTCAGGAAGGGTGGGGAACAGTTCCGCCAATCAAAGTAGAATGTCAGTGGAGGAGAACTGATTGAGTCTGCAGGAGAGGAAGACCCCCTCTCATGGGGAATACAGGTTTAGAGAGACTGGATGTCCATAGTGAAGGTGAGGTGTTGGGGACAGGGGAACTGAAAGTTGTGAAGAAGGTGGATAGCCTGGGTGGTGTCCTGAATGTAAGAGGAGAGTTCCTGCACCAAAGGGAACAGGGCAGAGTCGAGATAAGAGGGGATGAGTTCAGTGGGTCAGGAGCAAGCAGACATGATCAGGCGACTGGGGCAGTCAGGTGTATGAATTTTGGAGAGAAGATACAAACGGGCGGTGTCGGGTTGGGTGACTTTAAGGTTGGAGGCCGTGAATGAGCGATCTCCCGAAGCAATGAAATTGTGGATGGTTTGGGAGATGATAGTTTGGTGATGAGAAGTTGGACTGTTATCGAGGAAGTGGTAGGAGGAGATGTCAGTAAGCTGGCATTTGGCTTCGGCAAGCTAGAAGTCAGTGTGCCTAACTACCACTGCACCCTTCTTGTCCACTGGTCTGATGGTGAAGTTGGGGTTGGAGTGGAGGGAGTGGAGAGCCATGCATATGGATGGGGAAAGGTTGAAGTAGCTGAGAGGAATGAAGAGATTCAGGTGGTTGATTTCGCAATAGCAGTTGGTGATGAAGAGGTCAAGGGAGGGTGAGAGGCCAGGACAGGGTGTCCAGGTGATGGAATTTATTGTAGGTGGGAGAAAGGGTCTTTGTAGGATGGGTAGGATTTATGTTTGAAGAAGTAGGCATGGAGGCAAAGGCAGCTGAAGAAGTGTTCGACATCTGGAAGTGTGTGAAATTCGTTGATGTGTGTGTGTTGGGGAATGAAGGTGAGTCCTTTGCCTAGGACTGACTGTTCATCCTCAGTGAGCGAGAGGTCTGGAAGAATGGTAAATACCTGGCAAGGCTTGGGGCTGGGGTCTAATGTTTAGCTGGAGTTGGGAGGGTTGTAATGTAAAAGCAGCAATGTGCTACTGAGACTTTATAAAGCTCTGGCTAGGCCCCATTTAAAATACTGTGTCCAGTTTTGGGCCCCACACTTCAGGAAGGACATACTGGCACTGTAGTGTGTCCAGCAGAGATTAACACGAATGATTCCTGAATGACAGACCTAACATATGATGAACGGCTGAGGATCCTGGGATTGTATTTATTAGAATTTAGAAGGTGGAGGTGAGATCGAATAGAAACTTACAAGATAATGCATGGCTTAGCAAGGGTGGACGCTGGGAATTTGTTTCCTTGAGGTATTGATACTAGGACCCATGGGGACAGCCTTAGAACTAGAGGGGGTCAATTTAGAATGGAAATGAGGAGATATTTCTTCAGCCAGAAAGTGGTGGGCCTGTGGAATTCATTGACACGGAGTGCAGTGGAGGCCAGAACATTTAAATGTCTTCAAGGCAGAAATTGATAAATTCTTAATCGCGCAAGCAATTAAGGATATGGGGAGAGTGCGGGTAAGTGGCGCTGAAATGCCTATCAGCCATGATTGAATGGTGGAGCAGACTCGATGGGCTGAATGACCTTACTTCCACTCTTATATCTTATGGGAGTGGGGGTGGTGGTTGTCTTTGGGTGAGTATGTGTGTGGGAAAAACCATATGATTGGCAGTGACATCAGCGGTCACATAATCGACAGAGTCAGCGGAAGTGAAGTTGCCAACAGCGGTGTGGTTGATGGGGTCAGCAACGGAGGTGGTGTGCTCAGTGATGGTCATGGGGGTGGTGTTAGCTAAGGAAATGACGCATTCGTTGGAGGTTGTAGGGGCAGCGTGCTTGGCCACCATCACGGAGGCGGCGTCGGTTGTGGAAGTGGCATGGCCGACAACGTCAGCAGACATTGCAGAGAGCACCACACAGAAGAAAAGAAAGGTTGTCCAGTTTAGGGAAAGCCGTGCTATAATTGCAAGAAGTCAAATTATTTTGCAGGCAAGTGTTCAGTTAAAAATTATAAAAACAAGCCTATAAAGATATGTTTGAGAGATGTTGACCACTAGTTCTAGTTAGTTACTCCACACCATACAAGAGGTTGGCATTGTCAAGTTGAAAGGTGACTGTAGCAGAAAAGCATCAAACGAATGTGATGTGTCAGATAGATAACTGGTGCTTCATGCTGTAGACAATAGAGTGATCAAGGATCTGAAGTTCCCATTAGTGAATGTTAAGCCAAACCACTCATCTCAGCTGAAGCAAGTCTAGGACTGGTAATCCTAGATGTATCAGAAAAGGGGAATTTGCAGTATTTAGCAGGCCACCAAGGCATTAATAGTTGAACAGATACTAAAACATTACACATATGTTCTTGGAAGTGTTGAATACCTTCCAGATGCAGATCATCTCAAAGTACATCAGAAGGTAAGACCAAATCAACATCTGCCAAAGAGATTTATACTTGCTATAAAATCCAGTCTGTAAAACAGCATAGAAGAACCAGCAGCCCCTCAAAAAAAATGCAATTGAAGATGTCTGAAATCAAGTATATAGGTCATGTACTGTCAGGAAAAGGACTTGACTAGATCATAACCAAATGATAGCTGTAGCTGAGATGTGGTGAACAACAGATGAGAACATAATGGCATGAATTGTTGGATTAATGAACTATTTAGCAAAGTTCTTGGCCAATCTGTTATCAGATTGTGTCCATCTATACATATATGCTCACTGCAAAGGATAGCAATGAGATTGGGGCACAGAGCAGATTTGACTCAAATTCTAAAACTAGCAACAACACCTAACTTTGGTCCTGAAGTTATCTCTGTGCATTGAGCACAAGCACCTCGAGGTCCTTTGCAATGAGGTGGTGCTAGGGAAGGATGTATTCTTCACACAGGACCACTAGAGGAGGCCATGACACAGACACTGTCCAGCGTGGTCAGAGTCATGTGTTTATTATATGGGGCAGTGCAGTCTCAGCCCAGCAAAGTAGAAAGAAGGTCAATGACCTGCTATGTCAGGGTAAGTACAGCCACCTTCTCTCTGCTACCTCACAGTCATTCTGTCTTCGCTACTGTGTACATCTTCCATGCTCTATTACTGTCAATATTGCAATTAATATCTTTATTCACTTGCTCTTACCTACCCAATTCCTCCACACTACTAACTCTATATGGCTCAGGACAATTCATCACCTTCCCCACCCCCACCCCACCCTGCCCTCCAACAGTAGCATGAACACTTAGCCAGCCACTTTTATCTCACTCTATCCCTCACTTTCTCTCATTCCAGATGTAAACAGGGGTGCGTACTCAGCCCCCTTCTGTGCTCATTGTACACCCATGACTGCGTTGCCAAATACCAGACTAATCCCATTTACAAGCTCTCTGATGACACCACCATAGTCGATTGAATCTAAAATGGCGATGAAACAGACTACAGATGGGAGGTGGAAGACCTGGAAAAATGGTGCACTGAGAACAACCTAGCTCTCATTGCCGGCAAAACCAAGGAACTCGTTATTGACTTTCAGTGGGATGTTGCTCATGCCCCCTTCACATTAACAGCACAGAGGTGGAACGAGTGGAGAGTGTCAAGCTCCTGGGAGTGGTCATCCACAACAAGCTTTCTTGGACTCTTCATGTGGACGCACTGGTTACAAAGACCCAACAACATCTCTTCTTCTTCAGACAGCTGAAAACATTTGGCCTGACAGTGAATACCTTTGCCAACTTTTATAGGTGTGCCATTGAGAGCACTCTGTCTGGATGTGCCACTACCTGATATGGCAACTGTACCATTCAAGATCAGAGACAGTTACAGAGAGTAGTGAAGTCGGCCCGGACAATCACAAAGGCCAACCTCCCATCTATAGAATCCATCTACCAGGCCCGCTGTCAAGGAAAGGCTGCCAGCATTCTCAAAGATCCATCCCACTCTACAACCTCTACCATTGGGGAGAAGGTACAGAAACCTGAACACACGCACTAGCCAGTTTCGTAACAGTTTCTACCCTACGGTTGTTAGAATACTGAATGGATTCACAAACCTTTAACATTCGCCTGTACCTGTGTTTTTGTTTGTGTCGCTGTTTACCTATTATTTACTTATCTATGCTACTTAACGCTGTGACCTGCCTGTATTGTTCGCAAGACAAAGCTTTTCACTGTGCCTCGGTACAAGTGACAATAAATTCAATTCAATTCAACAACACACAATCAAGCAAAAAGAGACATGATCAGTGGTGGGTGTCCAATAGTTGGCTCCTCATCCCCTACGATGAGAGGATCCTGACCCTGACTGCCCCAAGCAACTATGCTGACTATACCTATCCCCAAACTGATATGGGAGGCTGCCTTTGACTTACTGTATTAAGACCTCATGAATAAAGGAAATCTCTCTTGACCTGACTGAGAACTACTTCCTTTAGGCTTTGAGACATGCCCAATTGGTTGAAACATATGCAGTGCATTTTCTGCATAAGCCGATGGCGTATAGTGCAGGTATGAAATTGATATAGCATAGTGCCATGCTGTAACATGTTCATGCCCTTAAATAATCATTGCTGAGAACTGTAACATGTTCTGTGTTTCTGTCTGCACTTAAAGGCACATCAAGATGAAACTACTGTGCATGTGAGCTTGGGCTGAGGGGGTAAAGAACTTTAAGTCAAGGTTAGGCAAAACAAGATAGAAATGCTGTGGGTAATAGGCACTGTGTGAGCAAATGTTAAGAAGGGAAGTAAGCAGCTCTGAGATGCAGCTTGGGGTAGTCCATGAACTGGACATCTGCCCCTGCGCATGAAGAGTCCTTGCAGCAACTGTTTAATGCTAGTTACTGGTGTACTCCAAAGTGCAGCATTATAGTACCAGAGCCTTCTGTAAGTGGATTGAATATATGTCTTGATGATCCAGTGAGGTAAGCATATGTTGGCTACCAATATGGCGTGTGTGTGGCTGCTGCACTTGGAGTGCAGTTTGAGAATTTGGACCAGGTGTCCAGGGTGGAGGTTTGGAGGAGCAAGCGGTCTGTTGGCGTCACTGTTACCTATTCTGACTTCTATATCAGGAATTCTATATCAATCTGGTGCTTGATTAGATTACTTACAGTGTGGAAACAGGCCCTTCGGCCTAACAAGTCCACACCGCCCCGCCGAAGCGCAACCCACCCATACCCCTACATTTACCCCTTACCTAACACTACGGGCAACTTAGCATGGCCAATTCACCTGACCTGCACATCTTTGGATGGTGGGAGGAAACCGGAGCACCCGGAGGAAACCCACACAGACACGGGGAGAACATGCAAACTCCACACAGTCAGTCGCCTGAGGCGGGAATTGAACCCGGGTCTCTAGCGCTGTGAGGCAGCAGTGCTAACCACTGTGCCACCATGCCGCCCACCGGTTGGTTGAATAGGAGAATGTACGTCGAAGAGCTGACATTCTTATAGTCAGTGTAACATAACAGATAATACTCATTAATGGGACTTGTACCACTCTCTAATGAGAACCTTGTTACGAGTCCTGAACTTAATTGGCAAATGTGATTTGTTGCTCCCAATATTGTTCGATTCTCCCAATTTCTTTTTGCCATCTCCCACATTATTCAGGGACTGGGAAGATTCTTCCCATTGAATGTGAGGGATAAGAGTCTTGCTATAATCAAGCATCAAGCATTATCATGAAGATGACACTTCCCAGAAAAGGAACATCACCCCAGGCACAATAAATACCAGACAAACTGGAAAGAGTAACTTGCATCTATATCATTCAAAGGCTTCAACACTTCAGACATATGCAGAAACTGATGAAATGCATATGCAGAAACTGATGTCAGTAAAACTAACTAGAATTAACGTTTTTATTTGTTACCATGGAATTTGAATAACTTGGCTTACTTGCAGCTGCAAATTAATGAGAAGTGAATACAACTTTTTTAACGAAAGGGGATGTTGAGAGATATGCTTTTGTACATTGAATGCTAACTGTACTCTTATGACCTCTACCACTGAAATAGATGCTTTCACTTTAGTTTATGGCAGCTTACAAAGCATATTATTTACAGCAGTCATGCTTTCAGCTTATGATGTTGAGATGCCGGTGTTGGACTGGGGTGGACAAAGTTAAAAATCACACAATGCCAGTTTATAGTCCAACAGGTTTATTTGAAAGTACAAACTTTCAGAGCGCTGCTCCTTCATCAGGTAGCTAGTGGGGCAGGTACATTGGACACAGAATTCATAAAAGATCAAAGTGTCATACAACTGATGCGATGTATTAAATAAACCAAGATTGCTGTTAAGTCTTTTATCACTTAAAAAGGGGATGCAGGTTTTGATTAATTTATGTGTAAATCCTAGAATTTCTTTCAAGTCATAGCACTGAGATAACTTAATGTTTTATCAATGGATTAAAAAAGGCAATATCTCAGCTTAAGTTTTTCCTCCTCCCTGTCACCACACTCAAGCTTGATTAATCGCATACCAAAGGACTGACATTAGAATAGTACATTCACAGTAAAACAATTTTGCAAAAGGTCCATGAGGCAATTTAGAAATCTACTGGAACATTCCTTTCATGCTATATATAAAAAAAACAAGTTTTGGCATTCATTCTCTTTTAAACAGACTTCAAGTGGAATGCACCTTCAAAGCTTCCTGAAAGCACACAGGCCCTGGAAAGCAAAGGGTAGTTTACTCTCTGGTGCAATATATGGCATCAATCTGGTGCCATTCCTGAAGAAGGGCTTATGCCCGAAATGTCAATTCTCCTGTTCCTTTGATGCTGCCTGACCTGCTGCGCTTTTCCAGCAATACATTTTTAAGCATCAATCTGGTGTTGTTAGCTATGCTAACTGTCTGAGATATCGTACTTGTTGGAGGGTAAACTGGTGATTTTTATTCAATATCTTGTTAATTAAACTCAATTTGCTCTTTTACAGACATCATACAAGAAACTGATTTCACCTCCTAATCAACAAATCAATGGAGATAGTGAAATTTGAACAAGAAGTCACATAAAGTGCCACTCGAAATCTCCTGAATTAATACACACAGAATGGGGGAAAATCATGACTTGTTGAAGTCAGTCAGAGGTTTGGGGCAAATACCATCCTGGGGGCCTGACTGTTCATTGTTCAGGTGGTGACTATAGTGGAAGTCGAATGATGACTGCCAAAAAGCTGGAATATTGCCCAAGGTGAATG
Organism: Chiloscyllium plagiosum; assembly: GCF_004010195.1. NCBI lineage: Eukaryota > Metazoa > Chordata > Chondrichthyes > Orectolobiformes > Hemiscylliidae > Chiloscyllium > Chiloscyllium plagiosum. The sequence continues at coordinate 59,334,481 of NC_057723.1, read as the reverse complement.
GAATCAGGGTTTGGTTGATGGGCAAAAGTACAGGATCCATGTTTGCTGGATGCTAGGACAATGAAGAGGCAGATACATGAAGCAGTCGTTTGCAATCTCCAGCTATATTTAATTTCCAACTAATTTGTTTTGATATGCAATGCACGCAGAGTGAATGTGCTGAGGTTTCAAATGCTGGTCAAAGGTGACTTGCTGCATGCTGTTGGAGTTCGTAAATTGAACATTGGCAACTAAATGATGCTGAAGTTAGCAGCAATGGCTCTAAAAGAGATGAATGCTGGCTGAAGGAGACCCATTACTTGTGCAACTTCCAAGGATACAGTAGGAGGCAGAGGCCATCACTCATCATGCGGCATGTACGTCTAATCATGATCTGGTATGAATGCAATGGAAAGCTGAACGGTTGAATGGGATGAGTTTGTTAAAATTGAGTTTTCTCAACAAAATGACAGCAAAACAAGGTGCAATCACAAGCAGTAAACAGCAGTAAACAAAATCCTGACCATCATCCCTATGGCACATATCTCCCCCAAAAATATAAAGAAAGAAATGAAAAGCAACAATAATAAATATAAACACATACATAGAACAAAACATAATAAATTAAACAAACAGTAAGATAACTGCATTAACAAAAGAAAAAGGGGGAAAAAAAAGAAGAAAAAAAAATCACCCCAACAGAAGATACCTCAGTTTGGAACAGTTAAAAAGACATCACCCTTAGCATGTGAAAGAGAAGGATTCCAAATTTTTGTAAATTTGTTAGAGGAGCCAGGTAAGGATAATCTAATTTTTTTTAATTTAAGAAAGCATAATACATCTCTAATCGAGTGTGTATGAATGAGCAGAATTAGAGATTTCCATTTTAACAATATCAATCTTCTGGCCAGTAGGGTAGTAAATGCTGTCATGTTTGTTTTAGAGGAAGAAAGAGGGTGACACCCCAAACAAAGTGGTAATAGCAATAGGAGTAAGATTTTCACCTGATACCATAGATAAGGTGTCAAAAATATCAGTCCAATATCGACTTAAGAAGGGCAAAGCTAAAACATGTGCATAGAATTTGCTGGGGTTTGTTGACACTGACCACAGGATGGAGAAACCGCCTCAAATATTTTTGCAAGTCGAGCTTTGGTGTGATGAGTGTGATGTAGAATCTTTGCATTGAATAAAACAATGTTTTGCACAGATAGAAGATCTGTGCACCCTTTGTAAAATCTCATCCCACACATCACTTGGAATTATCTCTCCCAGATCTGTCTCCCAGTTAGCTTTAATAGAACCAAGAAAATCTGAGCATACTTTATGGATGTTTGAATAAATAGCTGAAATAGCCCCTTTTAATAAAGAAAGCGGTTCTAGAAAGATGCCAAAATCAGAACCATTAGGAAGGGTAGGGAAAACATGAAATAAACTATGGACAAAACTGTGAACTTGGAGGTATCTAAAGAAGTGAAGGAAGTGAAAACTTATCAAATAATTGTTGAAAAGATACAAAAACGCATCAACATATAAATCTGTCACAGTTTTTATTCCTGCTCAGCCCAATCAGAAAAGATACTATCCACTAAGGATGGGGAAAAATAAGATTTGCTATGAACGGCGCCTTAGTAGAAAATGACTGAAAGCTGAAGTGGCGTCGAAATTGAAACCAAATTTGAAGACTGGATAAAACAATTATATTATTTGTGTAAATAGAGGTTGGAGAAAGGAGAAGTGAATGCATTAAAGCTTTCAGTGTTACTGGATGGGTAGAATTTGCCTCAATAGTAAATCAATTTGGGAGAGTTAAAAATCACACAACATCAGGTTATAGTCCAACAGATTTAATTGGAAGCACACTAGCTTTCGGAGCGACGCTCCTTCATCAGGTGATTGTGGAGGGCTCGATCGTATCACAGAATTTATAGCAAAAATTTGCAGTGTGATGTAACTGAAATTATACATTGAAGAAT
>NC_057723.1:59300362-59332018 GCF_004010195.1 Chiloscyllium plagiosum | reverse complement strand
TCACCTGTACTGTGACATGAACCCAAGGTCCCGGTTGAGGCCCTCCCTATGGGTACCGAACTTAGCTATCAGCCTCTGCTCGGCCACTTTCCTCTGCTGCCTGTCCCGAAGTCCACCTTGGAGGATGGTCACCCGAAGGTCCGAGGCTGAATGTCCTAGACCACTGAAGTGTTCCCCAACTGGGAGGGAATCCTCCTGGTCAGTTGATTGTTGTGCGGTGCCCATTCATCCATTGTCGTAGCCTTTGCTCGGTTTCCCCAATGTACCATGCCTCCGGGCATCCTTGCCAGCAATGTATAAGGTAGACAACATTGGCTGAGTCGCATGAGTACCTGCCATGTACAAGGTGGGAGGTGTACCCACGCGTAATAGTGGTATCTATGTCCACAATCTGACACGTCTTGCAGCGTCCACCGTGACAGGGTTGTATGGAGTTGTCCTGAGAGCCGGGCAGTTTGCTACGAACAATGATCTGTTTGAGGTTTGGCGGTTGTTTAAAGGCAAGTAGTGGAGGTGTGGGGAAGGTCTTGGTGAGGTGCTCATCCTCATTGATAATGTGTTGCAGGTCACGAAGAACATGGCGTAATTTTTCAGCCCCTGGGAAGTACTGAACAACGAAGGGTACCCTGTCAGTTGCAGCCCATGTCTGTCTGCTGAGAAGGTCATATCAGCATTTCCGAATCAATTTGGGAGAGCACCAGGTTCTCATATTGGAGCCAATAATTCAAATTTCTAACGTTTGCTGCCCAATAATAAAACAAAATATTCAGCAACACCATTCCACCTAATATCTTAGGCATCTGTAACAACTGCTTTTGTAACTTGGAGTTTTTTTTATTTCAAATAAATTCAAGAATGAGACTATATACTTTACAGAAAAAGGAAAGAGGGAGAAAAATTGGCATGCATTGAAATAAATAAGAAACTCGTGGAAAAATATTTATTTTAATGGAATTAATTCGAGCAGCAACAGACAAATTAAGGAGAGACCATCATTCAAAGTCACATTTAATTTGTACCAGTAATAGTTCAAAATTTTTCTTGTACAAATTACCCAGTGTATCTTCCATGGGTATACCAAGATAAACAATGGCAATTTTAAATGGTAAGTTATCTAGTGGGTATTCCCTGGCAGGCTTATTGATAGCAAATGTCTCACTTTTGCATAAGAAGTTCCTATCCAGAAATCTTATTGAAAGATTCTAAAATTACAAGTGTGGTGGGAATGGAGAGAGATAAGTTCAAGACAAATAGCAAAAGTTCATCTGCATAAGGGCAACCTTCGACTCCACATCATTTCTAGTGATGACAGAAAAATCAGGAACAGTCTATTGAGCAATAAACAGAGGTTCAATTACAATGGCAAACAGCAGTGGACTCAAAGGGCAACCTTGTTTAGTGGAACGATAAAGGTAGAAAAAGTCAAATTTCATATTATTGGTCATAACAGAGACCTGTGGTGATGCAGAGAGTAGTTTGATCCAGGAAATGCATTTTTCTCCAAAGTGAAAAAAAAGATAATTCCATTCCATTCTAACAAAGGCTTTTTCGGCATCTAAAGATATCAAAGCCTCAGGGGGAGTAAATGGGGAAGAATTGGAAACAACATTAAATACCCACCTAAGATTAAAAGAAGAGTGCCTGTTGTGAATAAATCCAGTTTGATCCAAGGATACGATAGATGGAAGGATGGTTTCCAAATGTCAGGCCAATAGCTTTGACAATAATTTAAAGTCAACATTTAACAGACTTAAAGAGCAATATAAACCACACAGTAAGGGATCTTTGCCTTTCCTTTAAAGCAAAGAAATTGGTGCCTGAGTTTGAGGAAGACAGCCAGAGTTAAATGCTTCAACAAACAAATCTACCAAAAGCAGCACCAGCGTTTTCCAGAATGTTTTATAAAACCCAGCTGGAAAACCATTAGTCCAGGGCTTTTACCACTTTGTAGTGATCTAGCCACAACCTCAAGTTCTACTGCTGTGATTGTTTATTCCAATTTCTTTGCCACATTTTGATCAGTAGTCGGAGCATTACTTTTTTTTCAAAAAAATCTCAAAATCTTGTATGGCAGAAGAAAATTTGGATGAATAAAGTGAAATGTAAAATTCCTTAAAAGTCTTGTTGATTTCTAATGGGTCTGATGTGACACCTGAATTGACCTTAATTTGTGGGATCCACTGATGTGCCACCAGTTTACTAGTTTTATCTCCTTGTTCATAAAATGTCGAGATAGAGTAAAACCTTGGTGATGTATTGTGATTCATACTCGTCCTGTATCCATTCTTTGGATACTTCTGGAGACTTAGAGATTGCATTAAGAGAGTCTAATTGAGCAGCTGTTGTGCTAACCATACCGATTTCTCTTTTCTAAGTTTATTCTTACGTGCTGCAAAAGAAAGTATTTCACCCCTGATTAATGCTTTCAGGGTTAATTTAAACAAGGAAGGAAGCTGTCATGTCTGGGGTTTTGTTAATTTAAAAAAAAACCTATCCACTGACAGACAAAATTAATAAAACCTTCCTCTAAGAGTAAGCACGTATTGAGACACCGAGGTAGGCGTGTATTAAGCACTTCTGAAAATAAGCATTCATAGAGACAGATGCACAGTCTGATTGAATCATATCGGCAACCAGAAATGGATGTTTGCAGTCTGTCATCTACCAAGAAAAAAATCAATACATGTAAAAGTGTGTTGGACATGCGAAAAAAAAGGGGTATTCCTTTTTAGAGGGATTAAAGAACCACCAGGGATCAACAACATTAAACAAAGAACAAAGAACATTACAGCACAGGAACAGACCCTTTGGCTTTCTAAGCCTGCGGTGATCCAAATCCTCCATCTAAATCTACCACCTATTTTCTAAGGATCTGTATCCCTTTGTTCACTGCCCATTTATGTATCTGTCTAGATGCATCTTAAATGGCACTGTAGTGTCTGCCTCTACCACCACTGCTGGCAGTCCATTCCAGGCACCCACCACCCTCTGTGGGAATAACTTTCCACATATATCTCCTCTAAACTTTTCCCCTCTCACTTTGAACTCGTGACTACTAGTAACTGAGTCCTCCACTCTAGGAAAAAAGTTTCTTGCTATCCATCCTGTCTATACTTCTCATGATTTTGTAGTCCTTAATCAGGTCCTCCTTCAATCTCCTTCTTTTCAATGAAAATAATCCTAATCTACTCAACTTCTCCTCATAGCTAGCACCTTCCATACCAGGAAACATCCTGGTGAACCTCCTGTGCACCCTCTCCAAAGCATCCACATACTTTTGGTAGTGTGGCAACCAGAACTGTATGCAGTATTCCAAATGTTTTTCGAACCAAAGTCCTATACAACTGTAACATGACCTGCCAACTCTTGTCCTCAATACCCCATCCGATGAAGCTGCCAACTCTTGTCCTCAATACCCCATCCGATGAAGGAAAGCAAGCCGTGTGCCTTCTTGACCACTCTGCTGACCTGCATTGCCACCTTCAGGGAACAATGGGCCTGAACACCCAGATCTCTCTGTACACCAATTTTCCCCAGGACTTTTCCATTTACTGTATAATGTGCTCTTGAATTGGATCTTCCAAAATGCATCACCTCGCATTTGTCCGGATTGAACTCTGTCTGCCATTGCTGAGCCCAACTCTCCAAACTATCTATATTCTGTGGTATTCTCTGACAGTCCCCTTCACTATTTGCTAATTTACCAATCTTAGTGTCATCTGCAAGCTTGCTAATGACAGTCACCTTCCTCCAAATCATTTATGTATATCACAAACAGTGGTCCCAGCATGGATCCCTGTGGAACAGCATTGATTACAAATCTCCATTTTGACAAACTCCCTCCCACTACTGCTCTCTGTGTCCTGTTGCCCAACTAGTTCTCTATCCATCACCCTGGACCCCGTGATTTCACCTTCTTTATTAGTCTACCACGTGGAACCTTATCAAACCTTATTAAAGTCCATCTATATGACATCTACATCTCTTCCCTTATTAATCAACTGTCACCTCTTCAAATAATTCTATTAGGTTTGTAAGACATGACCTTCTCTGCACAAAGCCATGCTGCCTATCACTGAAAAGCCCATTTCCTTCCAAATGTAAATAGATCCTATCCCTCAGTATCTTCTCCAGTAGCTTCTCTATCACTGACGTTAGGGTCACAGATCTGTAATTACCTAGGTTATCTCTGTTACCTTCCTTAAACAAGAGGACAACATTAGCAATCCTCCAGTGCTCTAGGACCTCACCCATGTTCAAGAATGCTGCAAAGATATCTGTTAAAGCCCCAACTATTTTTTCTCTTGCTTCCCTCGGTAACCTGGGAGAGATCCCACCCTGACCTGGGGACTTGTCCACCTTAATGCCTTTTGAACCACTAGTCCCTTTGAGTTTGTCATCTGCTCCCTGCCTACTCTTCACCTTAGTTATGCTGACTTCATTATGTTGTTCCTTACAACCTTTAGTTACTATCACCCTCTTGTCCACTAACCTCCTCATTTAGTTCCTATCCCCCTGCCACATTAGTTTAAACCGTCTCCAACAGCATTTGGAAATGCATCCCCTAGGACATTAGTTCTAGCCCAGCCCAGGTGTAGACCATCCAATTTGCAATAGTCCCACTTCCCACAGAACCGGTTCCAATGTCCCAAAAATCTGAAGCCCTCCCTCGTGCACCATCTCTCAAGCCGCATGTTCATCCTGCTTATTCTATCATTACTACTCTGATTAGCACTTGGCACTGGTAGCAATCCTGAGATTACTACCTCTGAGGTCCTACTTTTTAACATGGTTCCTAATTCCCTAAATTCTTCTTGTAGGGCCTTATCCTGTTTTTTTACCTATATCATTGGTGCCTACATGCACCATAACCACTGGCTGTTCACCCTCCCCCTTGAGAATGTTCTGCAGTTGATCTGAGACATCTGGTGACATGAACTTGACTACTGTTGCCTTCCTTGATGAACTCTCTCCCCCAACAGTATACAAAATACAGTATACCTGTTTTGGAGGGAGATGACCGCAGGGGACACCTCCACTGCCTTGTCGCTCTTTTTCTGCCTTTTGGTAACCCATTCCCTTTCTCCCTCAGCAATCCTCATCTGCGGTGTAACCAATTCACAAAATCTGCTCTCCATGACTCCCTCAGCATCACGTATGCTCTAAAGTGAGTCCATCCACAGCTCCAAAGCCATCATGCAGTCTAACAAGAGCTGCAACTGGACACACTTCTTGTACATGAAGGAGTCAGGGACATCAGCTATGTCCCTGAGCTCCCACATTGAGTTGTTGGGGTGCAGCATGTCTCACTGTTTGGTGAAGCAGCAGAAAATGCTAACACTTTCTTTTGTTAGAGCTAAGAACCTATTTACCTCATTGTATTCCCAATATTGATCATTGCCAGCAAAAGCCCTGTGCTATGCTGCTGGTAGGATGGTGGTCACTGTGGCTACCTTCTTAAGGAAGTGAAGATGGATGCAGTAGGACTAGGACTGACAACCAGACCGGTTGCTATTGAGACAGAGGAGCAAACCAAGGAGCAGCAACAGGTCATTGTGGAGGATGAGATATACCTAGCTCAGGGAATGGTCACAGTAACAGGACCCCTCATGGTGCATGGGTTTGGCAGGAGGAGCAGAGAGTTTAATCCCTGACTCCATTTCCTGGGGGATTATGCAATGCCGATGCATGCTCCGTGTTCTTGGGATGTCATCACAGAACTATAGAGAGAGTGAGACATGAGGGCTGCGGCACATGGGATTCTGGTCTTTTGGTTGTTATCTGATGAATGGTAGGTTGTTCTGGAATAGCATTTGGTCTAAAGGAAATAGAACATTAGGGATATGATAGGTGAGGTAGCAAGTTAATGATGTGATGAGACGTTTCGGAGGATCTCAGGTGAGAATCCCTCAAAAAATCTCAACGTATCTTGCACTTACTCAAAAATTGTCAGATTCAGCCCAATATTAAAATGCTATTTCGATCTTAGAATCACATTGGACCTGTGTGTAACAATACAAATTAACACACAACAGAAGAGCAGAACTAAACCATTCATTCCACAAGCCTGCTTCACCACTTAATAGGATCATGACTGAGCTTTCTGTGTTTCGGATTTCATATTCCCATCTATTTTTGATAACTGTCAAGTCTCCTGTCCAAGAAGAATCTATCCACCTCGGTCAATAATCTTGCCTCCACTGCCTTCTGAGGTGCAGAGTTCTAAAGTCACTTAACCCACTGAGAGAAAAATAAAATTCTCTTCTTTCGATATCCAATTATTTTCGTGGAGAAGATTTTTAATATAAGCTGTCCAATGGCAGCAAAGCCTGACACTCTCAGCATCATTTTGCCTCAATCAAAACTCATTTTATGTTGTTATGGAAAGATTTCGAAGGTGTAACGGACTATCCAGTCTTTATTTACATTTTTAAATGAAGAATGCATACATACAGGTGAGAGCTTAGTGATAAAACAAAATAGGTGATTACAAAAAGTTTCTGGTAAAGTGACTATCAACATGCTTTTTTGGTTCTGCACAAACTTTCATAAATTATACCAGCATTATTCACTTGTGTATTGTCAGTAGTGAATGTCTGGCAATTTATAGCACCAGCTGTTTCACATTTAGAGACCATGCCGAGTCTGGCCATTATCCAGAGACTCTTTGGGGGATGCTGGAAGTTACTTTTGAATATCATATCGCATACTAATTAGAAAGTTCTGTGCATCACTCATACACTTCCAATGTCGTAAATACTTGCTAAAAATAGGATTGCACTCCAAATTCTTTAATTTGTGGAAAGAATGAGGAAAGTAACTTTTGATTAAATCAATTAATGCAAATTCTTTTCCGTTCCTATTCTGTGTTTTTAATGGACAGAATTCCCTCTATTTCTGGGAGGTTTCTATTATCCATGATTTACCACTGATTAAAACAGCTAAAACCCTCTGCTGCTTGCAAAGTTTCACCAGTCTTTGGGAAAATCTACTCAAACCAGTCCTGTGTTATGTATTGAAATTGGATGGCATGGATATTGTATCGACCTATCAGTTTGTCTTCATTCACTGTTTTTGATTAGATGAAAGCAGGCTTCAGACATTAGTCCTTGGTGCATTAGTTAAACATTAAAGCATTCCAAAAATAATCCAGCACAGTATTATTTTTAAATTCATACTAACAGTTAAATCCTTGGGGGCAAAAAAAGTGGTGTAGGCACCATGATGAACATTCATTTGAGTCTGTTGATTGCAATGCAGACAGCTTCCCAATGTTATGCCACCTGCTCATTTGCATAATTTCACCTTGGTGCCAGTGCAGACTATGGTATTCATTTGCTGGACATCTAAGCACAGGACCTTCTATCACATGCCATTTATTAAGATAGAAGTGCATTGTGACTGGAACAGGTGCTGACGGTTCTGCAGAAAGTGACAATAATTTGGGGAGAAATATTGAAGAATGGCACAATGTGGCTGAGATGAAGATATGGGATTTTCAAGTTCTTCACCAAAAACCTTGATGGATAAGGTAGAAATGAAGAGACAGTCATCATATCCACAGGAAACAAGGATGTCATCCAGATACACACTCAGAATTGATTACAGATATACTTTTTCAGGGAAATGAAGGCTAGAGGTTCACCCAGGAGTTGATATCCTGTTCATTCAAGAGCAATGGCCTAATGGTATTATCACTGGACTGTTAACCCAGAGACTGATGTAATGTTCTGGATCTAAGCTTGAATCCTGCCATGGCAGGTAGTGAAATTTGAATTCAACCAAAAAGATCTGGAATTAAGAGTCCTAACAATGATCATGAATCCATTGTCAATTATTGGAAAACCTATCTGATTTACTAATGTAATTTAGGGAAGAAAACTGCCATCATTACCTGGATTAGTGGTTCTGGAAGAGCACAGCAGTTCAGGCAGCATCCGAGGAGCAGTAAAATCGACGTTTCGGGCAAAAGTCCTTCATCAGGCTTCCAGCATCTGCAGTCATTGTTTTTACCTGCCATCCTTACCTGGTCTGGCCTACATGTGACTGCAGACCCACAGTATTATGGTTGACTCTTAATTGCCCTCTGGGTAATTAGGGGTGGTAATAAATGCTGGCCTAGCAAGAGATGTCCTTATCCTGTGAATAAATTTAAAAAATAATTCTCTCAAAACAAAATGACAGTATGCTTCACATTTCTCTCCATAACTCCTCTAAAGTCTGCATTAGATCCTATAAACCATTCTTGTTAAAAGATAATACAAGAATGACATACAAAGCTAACATTTAAAAGGCTTCAATAGATCATTTCATATTGTGTCATATATTATGTGAAATGTCTGAGAATGTGTCATTATGTTTAAGGCACTATATAAGCGTAAGTTGTTATTGTTGATTTCTAATGTTTAGTCAAAATGCTAACTGCGTTGACTCAGAAGGATAGCTTCTAGAGCACATAAACCATATGTGGATATGGTTTATTAAGTACATTGAAACTTTATTATCCAAAATATAATATAGCAATATAATATCTGCTTTATAATTGAAAATGCACATCAATTTTTCAAATTCTCATATCTATTTTCAAAATGTTTGGCACAGTTTTGCTCACTTTGAAATCTCATATGAATAATAAATGTATAAAAATGCTTTATAAAACTAAAAACAATCAGAAGGTAATCTTCAGTAAAGTACTTTTCATTTCCATTTGAAGAAGAATAGCTCAGCACAGAAATATCAAATTGCACAGCAATGAAAAGAAAGGTACAGTTATTTATTAAAAATAACACATTTAGTTTACATTTTATTTTATTGTTGTTAAAATCCTTATGCTTGTTTTCAAGTGTCCTTCACAACCTCTGTTACCTCTTCTAGTTCTCCAACTCTCAGGGATCTAAACAGCTCCAATTCTAGTCTCTTGTGTATTCCTGATTTTCTTCACACCAGCATTTCTGGCATGCTGCTGTGGCCTAATGCTCTACGGTTTCCTGTTGCCAAACATCTCCAATTCTCTTCCCTCTTTTAAGAAGCTTGTTAAAACCCTGCATAAAATCTTAGACTTTTGGTCATCTCTCTTATTATCAGCTACGAAGGTTGTTTGGTAATACTGTTATGTTTGGGATGTTTCACTGCAGAAAAGACTCTATAAATACAAATTATTGTTGTTAAGATTAGATTCCCTGCAGTGTGGAAACAGGCCCTTCAGCCCAAAAATCCACACCGACCGTCCAAAGAGTAACCCACCCAGACTCATTTCCCATGACTGATGCACCTACCACTATGGGCAATTTTAGCATGGCCAATTCACCTGACCTGCACGTCTTTTGGAATGTGGAGGAAACCAGAGCACCCAGATGAAACCCACACAGACAAGGGAAGGATGTGCAAATTCCACACAGACCATCATCTGAGGCTGGAATCGAACCCAGGTGCCTGGCACTATGAGGCAGCAGTGTTAACTGCTGAGCTACCATACCACCCCTGATGTGTACAAGATTGTGTATACAAGATTCCTTCATTTAAAGCAATTTTTTTTCTGCATCCCCACTTAATGTGAGATAAGTTAGATTTTCATTGTGAATTAGTAAACCGATAGCCTAAAAATTAGATCTTGGCTGAAAATTGAATACATGAGACCATATTAAATTGATGCTAATGGTTCGAGTGTCCCCTATGTAGTTTGATGTCACATTTTGTTTAACAAAACTGCTGTGGAATATTTGAGATGTTTTACTATTCTGAAGTCAATATGTAAATAGTGAGGGGCAAGAAATTGACTGTGACTGAAGCTGCTTGAAGACATCAGCTAGCATTTAACCGGATACCTTGACAACACCTCCTAGAAAGTAAGACAGAGTAACTGGAAGGAGATAGACAGATTAGTGATATTGTGTAAAGACAACAATCTCTCCCTCAATGTCAGCAAAATGAAGGAGCTTGAGCAGGAAGCAAAGTGGAGGACAAGCCTCTATCTGTATCAATGGTGTTGAGATGGAAGAGGTCGAGAGCCTCAACTTCCTAACACCACACATCAACAATGATATATCTTGGTTAAACCACGTTGACACTATAGTTCAGGAAGCATACAAGAGCCTTTACTTCCTCAGAAGGCTTAGGAAATTCAGCTTGGTATGGCAGCTGCTCAGCCCAAGACTACAAGAAATTACAGTGAGTTGTGAATGCAGCCCAATCCATTATGAAAACCAGCCTTCCTTCCTTCCATCCACACTTCTCACTGCATTAAGAAAGCAACCAACAAAATCAGAGACCCCTCCCACCCTGGTTTTACTCTCTAGCAACCTTTTCTATCGGGCAGAAGATATAAAAGTTTGAAAATGTGTACCAGCAGATTGAAGGACAGCTTCTTCCTCATTGTTATCAGATTTCTGAATGGACATAGAGTCATAGAGTCATAGAGATGTACAGCATGAAAACACACCCTTCGGTCCAACTTGTCCATGCCGACCAGATATCCCAACCCAACCTAGTCCCACTTGCCAGCACCAGGCCCATATCCCTCCAAACAATTCCTATTCATATACCCATCCAGATCCCTTTTAAATGTTGTAATTGTACTAGCCTCCACCACTTCCTCTGGCAGCTCATTCCATAGAAGTGATCTTTTATTCTGCACCTTCTCTGTAGATGTAACACTATATTTTGCCTTTTGTTCCATTGCCGGAATGTACTTATGTAATGTATGAGTTATCTGGTTAGCATACAATATAATACTTCTCACTGTATCTCAGTGCATATAGCAATAATAAATCAAATCAAGTATAATCAAAATCAAATCAAAAATACAGTAGGTGCATGAGAACATCAACTCTTTTCTCCTTCAATTCACACATAATCCGAAATTATATTATCATGTACGGTTCCTGCACTGTCACTTGTTTTAAATTACAAACTGCAAAATGTATTTCAGAGCATAGAAAGACTAAGATATTGGTTTAATTATTGGAGAACACTGTGGCCCTAATGTATAATGTATCTTTATTTTCATCAGTGAGATAGAGCAGCATAGTCTCTGCTTGTTTTTCTTGCGGCTACTTTGCAAACCAGTTAGCTTAGGTAGCTTGCAAAGACATCAAGGATTTAACTAGATGAGTCATAAACTGAAATTAAGACAAAAGGTTAAAACCAGCTGGAATGAACAAGTGACCACAGATGGAAAATTGGACATTCTAAATTGTCCCACAGCTGGAGAAAGTGGACCCGACAGAAAATCAGCCCAACTAAATAGCAGCCAGGAGCTATCGGCTGCAGAGAACAGTGCAAGTCAAGGTTGAAGAGGTCACAAAATTTCGAGGGGAGCCAGTTACAGCCACTCGAGGGTGTATATTGGAGGAGCAACAATCAGACTTCTGGTACCATAAAATCCAGCCAATGCCTGAGGACATGGCACTTTGCATGTTCCTGGCAAAGCAACAAAGGCTACAGAACATTCAGAAAGGTCTGGAGCGATGGTGGGGGATAAAAACAATGGAAGCCACCTGGTCAGTGAAGATTCACAGTAAGACCCGTGGCAAACGTTTGTGGAGCATCTCTAGAAGATCCAGGAGAAGACCTGCGAAACCAACCTTCGCAGCCAGTCCTGCATCAGAAAAGAAGGAGATTTCAATGCCAAGCTCAAACATGTGGATCACTGCCGGTGATATTCTTTCTCAGACAGATGGGGCTAGATGCAGAGTAAATATTATGGGAATCTGGGGAATGAACACATTATTTTTTTTTAATAAGGAAAATTTTGACATAAATTGATTTGAACTGCAAACTGAATTCAGTTTGTTTTTGTCTGCTGACAACAGTACTTGGGTAGAGAGTTTTTAATCCATAAACTGGGTAAAGAATCCAAAGCACAGTCAACAATACATGAAACAATGATGATGGATATGAGAATTTTAGCTTTTCCCTGCCATAACATTGTCCCCAAGTAAAACTTCCACTAACGTTCCCTTGAGGTTTGGCAGCAGCTGTGTCAAGGAAGCACTGAGAAAATTCAATATCTCTGATTTCTTGCTGCCATTATTGAGGTGACCACAAATGGATTGTTGAATCCGCAAGATCAGTGGGAAAATGGGTTTTTCTCTTTGCAGGCCTATATTCTCAGAGAACTGACAAGGCGGAGAATTATAAAATGAAGGCACTGACAAAATCAAGTTATGGCAAAAATCCATGAGCAACAAACTCAATAAGCACTAAGTATTTAACTTATTTAACCCAATGACTTGCAGTAAATGAAAAATAACCTTTTTGACTGATATTTTCAGTCAACTCCAAACATGGGCTTCTGTTCAAGATAGATACAGAAAAGTTATTTAAGAATAAAATAAAGCCAGTTGATTGCAACGCAGTCTGCCAACTTAGTGTTGCCTGCTTATTTAAATGATTTCTAAGTCCAGCTAGTACTAATCACATTAAAAGTTGACTGGAGATATGAGCAGAGGCCAGTATTTGAGAGGCTGTGTCCTCTTATATTTAGCCTGCACTGCTTAAAGTTACTTTGCATGAATTAAAGTGGAGGTGACTGAGGCTGGAGCAGGTATTGGGAGTCATGGGTGAGCAAAATCTGCTTTGCAAAGGAATGAGAAATGATGTAACAGAGAAATGAATGATTCTAAAGTTCTCAGTACTGGTTTAATTATTGGAGAACACTGTGGCCCTAATGTAAATTGTATCTTTATTTTCATCAGTGAGATAGAGCAGCATTGTCTCATCTGCTTGCTTCTCTTGCAGTTACTTTGCAAACCAGTTAGTTTGGGCAGTTTGCAAAGACATCAAGGATTTAATTAGATGAGTCATAAATTGAATTAAAATTAAAGGTTAAAACCAGCTGGAATGAATAGTTGACCACGGATTGAAAATTGGACATTTTAAATTGTCCCACAGAAGGAGAAAGTGAATCCACAGAAAATCAGCCCAACTAAATAACAGCCAGCAGCTTTTGGGTGCACAGAACAGTGGAAGTCAAGATCAAAGATGTCACAAAATTTCAAGGGGAGTCGGTTACATACAACTGGAGGGTGTATATTGGAGGGATATTAATTAAGTAACATCCAGCCAATGCCTGAGAACATGTACTTTGCACCTCCTTGGCAAAGCAACATAAGCTACAGAACATTCAGGAAAGAAGTACATTCAGTCAATGGCAGCGGAATCAGGTAGGCATGATAGTCAATGTCAAGAGACCAGGTGACCTTGTTGCAAGGAGTTCAGCGACCTCACATGATTATTCAAGGTCAATGAATTCATCTTCAAATGCTATAACTTATCAACAGTGCTATCAGCCTGAGCTACTGCTCAAAGTATCACACACTTATCACTCAATAATCAACTGCTGACAATCTCCATTAACACCTGACATTAAAATTCTTCACTTTTTACTCACAATCTTTGCACATATGTGTGGAAGCATTATACACACCTTATAACTTGCAGGCACTACCTATTAAGTTACTATTACAGCTATATCATCCAAATCAATTGCATGACACTTAATAGCACGCTTGTTTTTTATTTACAGGACAAACTGATACAATCACTCAAACAGCAGAAATGAAGCTGAGGTGAGAGTGAGAGTGGGAGTGAGTGAATGGGAAGGGATAGACATGCTTAAATGATGGATATCGAGGAGCATGGAGGAGTTCAATACTGATTTGACACTCGTGGCACACAAAGACAGGATTTGGATTCCATCCTTTTCAGTGTGAAATTGACGACCACCTGCAGGAGTTCACTCAAATGTGAAACAGTGTCTGATGACCAATGTTGCAGTTTATGTTCCAACAGAAGTAACAGAAATCTGCTGCCTGAGTGAGTGCTGCAGGGGAAGTTCAGGCTGTATTACTCAAGGTCAGCTTGCAACCATCCCACCTCAAACTGTTATCTTCATGGCTGTGAATTGTAAAGTTCAAAGGGGTTTGCAAGGCATCAAAGAAATCCAGCAATCTAGAACTGCTGAGGCATCAAATGATGATGGTTCCATGGACCATGAAGCAGCTTTCACCTTTCACAAAGACAGAATTCAGCTTGCCACCACTGGCACTCCACCAATTCTTTGACTGTTGTCTATCAGATCGTCAGCATAAACTGATGCTGCCCTTGCCATAAGGATACCAGCTGAGGCTAGAGTTTTAAAGCTCAAAGCAGCACAAGAAGATTATTCAAGGCCATTTGCAGTCTCCGCCACTGAAAGTCATGAGCTGTGGTATAGCTGCTGGTGTAACTTAGAACAGGTAAAGTCTCAAAGATGAAAGACACTAACCTGACATTTCTATGTAATAAGGTATGAATACATTTTTAAATTGCTTTAGAATATTTATTTTGAGGTGGATGTGATTATTGTCTTGTCTCAAAGATAAGGAACAGAGACAAGTTAAGGGATAGAACTGTTGTTTTTTTTTCATATATTCATTCATGGCTATTGATGGTAATCTAACTTTTATTGTTCACTCAAATTGACCTTAAGAAGCTGGTGAAGGGCTATTTGTTGAATTACTGCAGTGCAGTTGTTGTAGGTCATCCATAATGCTATTTGGAACAAAGTTTCAGGATATTGATCCTGTGACACAGAAGGAACAGCAATAACTCAGGATGGTGTATGGTTTGGAGAGGGACATGACTGAAAACTTCTTGTGGTTGTCACAAAGCTAGTTCCTTTTTTTCTAAACACTGTTCCTTGGCTCAAGGATACCTTATCCTTGATTTTTTTTAGTAATAAACCTGACCAGGCTCCGATCAATCTAGTTTGGTCCAGAGATGAAAAGGATTTTGAGAAGCCTTTTGTTTATATGTAAACAGATGAGACTTCAGGCCAAAGTGGTCAAATGTTAGAAGTGACCTGTATAATGAAAGGGGAATGGTCATTTGTCTCGCTGAGCAGTTTAATTTAGTCCTGAACTGGTGAGGAGTTCAACAGTGAGCTGTGTAGAAACTCTCTCTCTCTCTTTCTGCCCTTCAACTTCAACCTGTAAGCATGTGTTCCATTTATACTGGGTTTTAAAGGGAGTTTTCTTATTGGGACTGAGTTCTCTAGGGGTTCTTTATTCTGTTCTTCGTGTTTCATTGTGTAATTTTGTGATTAAATTTTTTATCTGTTTTAAACCTGGTAGTCAACCTTGCTAACTTAATCCAGATAATTTTCACTGCACACGTATCGAAACAAATTGCAAAGTTATGGTCTGGGTTGCCTGTTTAAGAATGTTTTGAGTGGTCTGGCCTAGTCCATAACATGGTGATGCTACAATACTGAGCTGATTGACCTCCAACAACTATATCCATTTTCCTTTGTGCTAGCCATGACTCCAACCCATTGAGAACTTTTCTCTTTGCAACCACTACTTTCAATTTTGCTCAGGCTCCCTGATGTCACAATTAGTCAACTACTGCTTGGATGTTGAGAGCACCTCACCTCTGGAATTTAGCTGTTTTGTCTTTGTTTGAACCAAGACTATTTTCAGGTCAGGACAGCTTTAACAGAGACATGGCACTTTAGTGGTGGTGAGGGGACTGAGTTTGTCTTTGCTGGCGTTTTACTTTAATAAGCTCTTCAAAGGGCTTGACTCAATTTTCTTCTATCTTCCTTCTCCTCCCTTTTCTCCTTCTCAATCAACTCCACCAAATCATAAACCTCTCCTTCAATGGTTCATCCTGAAGCTGATGAAAAAGATTATCTCCTCATGATGGTTGTACAGCATGAAGCAGATCATGAGGCCTACTCTCTCAAATAATGCAAGATTCCTCCAAAGTGGGCATGCCATCAGAAGAATTGCTTCAGAAAGTCAATGATCCATGCTATTGAAGGTTTCCTGCAGCAGCATGGCTTTAATTGTATACTCGCTAAGCAGACATGTGTGGGATGCATATTAAAGTCATCAACTATGTGGTCATCATCAGTTATCACTAGTTGCTCAATAGTCACTCTTAGCTGTATGATTCAAATGCACATGGCACAATTGATTACCACAGATGGAAGGCATGTGACTGCTGTCAGTTATACAGGCAATATGATTTGCTGTGTGTGATTGGACTTTGAAAGAGTGCAATCTCTTTGAGTCTCACTATAAGCCAAGGCTGTCTTGGGTTGGCTAAAAAATGATTTTCATGCAGCCAGTGGAATCTGCATTATGGACAAGTATGGAATCCTATAGAAACCATGTGCTTACTTCACGGCTGCTCTCGGGCAAGGCAGCTCAAATGCTCTATTTAAGTAGGCAGGCTCAATGAGGTAAAAACAATGACTGCAGATGCTGGAAACCAGATTCTGGATCAGTGGTGCTGGAAGAGCACAGCAATGGAGGGGTTGGGTCTGAGGGCGGAGGTGCGGGATGTGGATGAGATGCGTTATGCAACAGTAAATAGAAAAATGCTTTGAAAAATCCAAGTGCGTAAGTGTTTATAGCCTGGTCACCTGCATAGCCACAGGTAACCTGCATAGCCACAGGTAACGCTATTCTTTCCCTGTTCTGAAGATGCAGTTGTGGCAGCAAATACAACAAAGAACAAAGAAAATTACAGCACAGGAACAGGCCCTTCGGCCCTCCAATCCTGTGCTGATCCAGATCCTCCAACTAAACCTGTCATCTATTTTCTAAGGGTCTGTATCCCTTTGCTCCCTGCCTATTCATGTATCTGTCTAGATACATCTTAAATGACGCTACCACCTCCCCTGGCAATGTGTTCCAGGCACCCATCACCCTCTGCATAAAGACCTTTCCTAAACGTTTCTCAGCTTACTTTGAACTCGTGACCCCTAGTAATTGTGTCCCCCACTCTGGGAAAAAAAACTTCCTGCTATCCACCCTGTCTATATGATTAGATTAGATTACTTACAGTGTGGAAACAGGCCCTTCGGCCCAACAAGTCCACACCGAACCTCCGGAGAGCAACCCACCCAGACTCATTCCCCTACACCTAACACTATGGGCAATTTAGCATGGCCAATTCACCTAGCCTACACATCTTTGTATTGGGGGAGGAAACCCACACAGACACAGGGTGAATGTGCAAACTCCACACAGACAGTTGCCTGAGGCAGGAATTGAACCCGAGTCTCTGGCACTGTGAGGCAGCAGTGCTAACCACTGTGCCACTGTGCTGTCGATCTCTCATGATTTTGTGGACCTCAATCAGATCCCCCTCAACCTCTGAATTTCTAATAAAAACAATCCTAGTCTACTTAACCTCTCTTCATAGCTAGCACTCTCCATACCAGCCATCATCCTCGTGAACCTCCTCTGCACCATCGGTGGTGACCAAAACTGTATGCAATATTCCAAATGTGGCCGACCCAAAGTCTCATAAAAATGCAACATGACCTGGCAACTGTTGTACTCAATATCCCATCTGATGAAGGAAAGCATGCTGTATGCCATCTTGACCACTCTATTGACCTGCATTGTCTCCTTCAGGGAACAATGGAAGTGAACATCCAGATCTCTCTGTACATCAATTTTACCCAGGACTTTTCCATTAACTGTATACTTTGTTCTTGAATTGGATCTTCCAAAATGCAAATAGAAAACATCTGTGAGAAAATCCTTTTCAGCCCAGGAATTTCAGTGAGCAATGTTGTCTCTTGCAGAGAGTTATATTCTAGACCTATTCTTTATCCCTCTTCCAGTATTTTGTACAACTCTGCATAGCCTCTATTTAATTTTCAAGACTATACTATAGTCAATGTCTAACATCCATATCTGGGAGCAATTGGTTTTTGCAGGAGTATTGAAATCAGCAAGCATTTCCACATCATCTGTCACATGTTCTCTGTAAACCAAAGATGTATAGATGAGGTCAATTGGCCGTGTTAAATTGCCTCATTGTATTTAGGAATGTGCAGGCTTGATGTATCAATGTAGGGTTATGGATAAAGGGTGAGGGACTGTGTCTGGATGGGATGCTCTACAGAGTGTTGGTCCATGGTCAAATGGCCACTTTCTGCATCTGAGTGATTCTATAATTCTATGATTCTAGAACTGTGCAACTTGAGAAAAGTACAGCAGCAATTGTTTACTGAATCTTGACAAAAATTGAGAAAAAGATGAACGAATAACTAAGTTGATGATTCCCTTAAATCGAGCTAATGGGGGATCCATGCAGCTTTTGAATATACATTCAACCATGCTAAGTTAAAGGAAGCATTGGTTGGATTGTTCAGCTCCTAAATCGTACCATTGGCGTAAATCAGTTGACAGCATGATCTACCTACTGTATACACATCCTACATCAATTCAATGGCCATATGAACTAATATGCCATTAGTGCTACATTTGTCACAAACACAATTTTTTGCAGTTCTGTGGAATCTGTGAACACTTGGAGGAGACATAAACTAATTAATGAAGAGTTTGGTTCCTCAGGTTACCCACTTCATGCACATTCAAAAATGGTCATTTGAAAAAGTTTCATTGGCAAACAAACTTCAGTACTGAAGAAGAGTCACACTGTATTTGAAACATCACTTCTTCTCTCTCCACAGATCTCAGCAGACCTGCTGAGTTTGTCCACTATTTTCTGTCTGTATTTCAGATATCCAGATATCTAAACATTATTTCATATTGATTGATTGGTCATAATTTCATACCGAGAGAATGCATTTCAAGATAATTTATTCAATATTGCACATAATTTCTCTTTCAGAAGTAACTTATTGCCGAGCTACACCGGCAAGTTAATACTTTTCCTATCTTAGAGAAGAAAACCAAGCTCAGACACAACAACAAAACAATTTAATGACATAAACTTTTGCCAGATTTTGGAAGAAAACCATATTCTGAAAGGTGCATAGTTTCAGCTTAGAACCAAATCTATATTGTAACTATGTCAGTGTTTTGAGTTATGTCTTCTATAGGGAGGGAATAAAACATATAGATATTAATGAAAAATTGCCAAAGTCTTTGTCTTATGGTAGATCCTCACTGCAGTCACCTTGGTGAAGAAAAATCAGGTAGACTTACTACCATCATCCTCCTTTTAGCTTGGGATCTAAAGAGCCTGTGATAGATGAAATCTCAATTGATAGCGATCATGACCGTTGTAAGAATAATGTGCTGGAAATCAGTCCCTCTATTCCACAAGGCAGCACATTATGAAATATGACCAATTTAATCTTTAAGATGGTTAACACCTCTGCCCGAATCGTCGATTCTCCTTTTCCTTTGATGCTGCCTGGCCTGCTGCTCTTTTCCAGCAACACATTTTTAAGCTCTGATCTCCAGCATCTGCAGTCCTCACTTTCTCCTAATACCTCACTATGATCACCATCTAAAGTAAAAGGAAAGCACAAACTAAATTTAATCAATGACCAAGACATAAAAGCATACTATTATAACAAGTTTATCCTCTAACCTGGGTAAAAAAAAAAATTACTGATGCAAGATTAAATTATATGCCTTTTAATTCCTAAAGCACAAACATCCAGTCACACAAATGAACAGATGGCTGAAACAAACAGTCATTTTAGGAATGTTATTTTGGTTAAATGTCAAGTTTGTTGAGTTTTTTGGAGGTTTGGACACCATGAGGCCGATCAAGAACTCTTGCCACAAAAAACCAAAGTTTCTTTGTTAATTACCTATACCACCCTTATGTCACCTTTATTACTCAATTCTGGCCCCATCTTATCAGGTATCAATCCCAGAACAATTTGTCACTCGGCAGATAGCTACTGAAACACCAGCATCCCTTGCATCAATGCCCTCTTTGAAACGTCACTATGTAAGTATTAGCAATCGGACATTATCCCCTCATTGACAGTGTAGACATATTACCATAGCACATAGCTGCTATAGCGACATTTCCTTGCATATAAAACCCCATTCTCTCATCCTATTTGCTGTTTAACTAACAGGCTGCTCTTTAACACACTCTACTCTTTGACATATGCCCTCTGAACACCATCTCAATGTCACCACTACTCTGTTGCCAATGTCCACTGTGTGGCTACATATTTGTCATTGTCTACAAGAGGAACATCACATACAGATAGGCCATCAGACAATTTCAAACATGAGCTTTTATTAAGAGCCAGTAAACCAGAACCAAATAAAAGATGCAGTTTGCCCCCATTATTTAAATCAATTTCTGGTATGATGATCAATGAGTATTTGAATTTCATGATGGCCTGCTGCATAATGCTCTCATCTACTGGAACTGGGTCTCAGTTAGGTCCTGTCTGGTTTTTGGTGCCCATACAACTGAGCTCTTTCATGGAGAGAATCTTCCTCCTCAAAGCTTATGTCCTTGTCCATCTTGGAAGATCGCTGTCATTCCCCCAATTCGACAGCATCCAGCATATTGTCTTGTTGACAGCTCCAATTGTGCAGAGCACAACACGACAGGTTGATACACTCTGTCCAGACTATACTATTCCCAACAGGAAGGCTACCCAGATCAGTTCAGACAGCACAACTGCATCTTCAGGAAAAACTATTGTCTGCTTCACCACGTCCCTGATTGATGCTTAGGAGCACTAAACCGACATTCCACATCAGTTGAGGATTGTGCAATGATGTCATAACCTATGCTCACGTGGATAGCTTTGTCCTCCAGTAACAAGTCCTGATAAGGCAACTTGGGCCTTCAAATGCATCAGGTACATGAAAGTGCTCCAGGATGATGGAGTTATGGCACTGGTAGACGCACATTCCAACAAATGTGATCAGCGATCACCTAAGCGTTAATAGAATGGAATCCTTTTCTGTCAGTGAACTCTGAAGCATTATGATATGGCCCTTTCATTACAATGTGTGCGTAGTTGATGGTACCCTGCATCTGGGTGAAGCCAGCTTTGTACTTGAATTCTATTACCCATACTGCAACACTAACTTCACACTGGGAAACGAATAAAGGCGTGTGATCTTGACAGATGGCATTAGTGACTGTCCAAATGCAGTAGTGGGTGCACAACTGAGAGATCTCACGAAGGCCACTGGTCGCTTCTTCGAAGAAACCAATAACATAACATTGAAAGCAGTGTCACCTTCATAGCCACAAGGAAAGGATGGACTCCAATTCCTGTAGCCCTATAAGTCTTGCTGTAGAATTCTGTACAATTTTGCCATGGTTTCCCAAGATATATGCTGCTTGCATCCAAATCGCAGCACGACATCCAAGGAAATGGAGTTGTGGACAAAAACCTCTTGATCTGACACATCCTGATGGGTCTCTAACTGTGATGCCACCCTCAGTTGTTCCTTAATCCCTTTAGTAGTCTGCTGCTGCTCATTGGCTTGCCTTGTGGTCTCCTATTTCCACCTTTGCTTTGTTAGGAAATCAGCCACAGCAACCAACAGGCCATCAGTTGTGGGATACATCACGCTATCTGGCAATGGCTTATGTTGGGAACAGAAGAATCAAAACAGATTCCTGGCTCTGCGATCAGTCAGCGGGTGGCTTACCCTGCAGATAAGAACTGAGCACACTTTTCCACACAGTGAGACAGATACACCATGATAATAATGGTCATGTCTCCATCATTAATTCAGCTTCAGCATCTGCATGTGCACAAACTTGATGAAGGCTGAGTGACCAGCCTGCTACACTCTAAATCTCTTCCCATCGCAAATGCACATCAACAATATTACTTATCAGTGCATTCAGAAGAGTCCATTGTAATGCTTGCATGACTGAAGATGAAATGGGAGTAAAGAACAAAGGTAATGGAGGGCCAGTGTAAAACAGCATAAAAATAAAATATACAATATCCCAAAGGGTATGCAAGAACATAAAGACTTGGGTTTATATGTACACAAGTCATTCATGGTGGCAGAGCAGGTAGAGAGAATAAAGCATACAGTATTCTCAGCTTAATAAATGGGACATGGAACAAGAGGAGGTTATGATGGGCGTATGTAAGACATTAAATAGATCTCAGCTAAAGCACTTGTATGCAGGCTTATAGGAAAAATACATTGGAGAGAATGCAGGAGAAGTTTATGAGAATGGTTTCAGGAATAATTCATGAGGGAAGATTGGAGAAATTCAGACTACTTTTCTTGGAGAAGACAAGGCCTTAGCCTTCTCTTATTAGATTGGATAAAAGATTTCAAAATCATGAGGAATCGGGGCAGAATAAATAGGGAGTTACTATGCCCATACACAAATATTGTGGAGGTGCTGATGTTGAACTGGCGTGGACAAAGTAAGAAGTCAAACAACACCAAGTTAAGTCCAATAGGTTTATTTGAACTCACAAGCTTTCAGAGCGCTGCCCCTTCATCAGGTGAAGTTTGCTGGGTGAGCCCCAAGAGTTGGGTCCATTACCTCTTTCCAATGTTTATAAATGACTGACATGTTGTTGAAAAGGACAGAACAATAAGAGGTGCAGATGATATAAAACTTGGCAAAGTAGCAGATAGTTAGGAGTTGATTATGAAACTTCACAGTGAGATAGACAGAATGACATTTCCAGAAAAATAGCAGATAGAATTCAATATACAGCAATGTAAAGTGTTGTTTGGGACAACTAATACAGAAAAATAGCATATTTTAAATGGCACATTTACCCACATTTAGCTAAGCAGAGTGACATTCCTGTTCCTATATACCAGTCTTTAAAAGCTGACAGTATAAGATGGTAAATAAACTTAAAGAGTATATAGGTTATTTAGACTTATAGACAGAATATGTAACAGCAAATAGATTATTTCAGAATTTACAAATCACTGACTAGGTCTTAGTTAGGGCATGTAGATAGTTTTAGGCTCCATGTCTCAGGAAAGATGTAAAAGCCTCAGAAATGACATACCACAATGTTACCAGGGATTAAACAGGTAAAAACGAGGACTGCAGATGCTGGAAACCCGAGTCTGGATTAGAGTTGAGAATGTGGTGCTAGAAAAGCACAGCAGGCCAGGCAGCATCCAAGGAACAGAAAAATCGATGTTTCGGACAAAAGCCCTTCATCAGGAATAGAGGCAGAAAGCCTGTCGGGTGGAGAGATAAATGAGAGGGGATGGAGGTGGAAAAAAGTAGCATAGCGTACAATGGGTGATAATAGGTGAATGGGGGTGGGGATGGAGGTGATAGGTCAGAGAGGAAGGTGGCAGAAGGTAGTAAAGAGTACAATGGGTGAATGGGGGTGGGGATGAAGGTGATAGGTCAGAGAGGAGGGTGGAGTGAATACATGGAAGCCACAGGGCGGAGGGGTTGATTGGTGCAGGTGTCCTGGAAATGTTCCCTAAAGCGCTCTGCGAGGAGGGGTCCAGTCTCCCCAATGTAGAGGAGACCACATCAGGAGCAACGGATACAATAAATGACATTGGTGGATGTGCAGGTAAAACTTTGATGGATGTGGAAGGCTCCTTTGGGGCTTTGGATGGAGGTGAAGGAGGAGGTGTGGGCGCAGGTTTTGCAATTCCTGTGGTGGCAGGGGAAGGTGCCAGGAAGGGAGGATGGGTTTGTTGGGAGGCGTGGACCTGACCAGGTGGTCACGGAGGGAACGGTCTTTGCGGAAAGTGGAAAGGGGTGGGGAGGGAAATATATCCCTGGTGGTGGGGTCCGTTTGGAGGTGGCGGAAATGTCAGCGGATGATGCGGTTTATGTGAAGGTTGGTAGGGTGGAAGGTGAGGAGCAGAGGGTTTCTATCCTTGTTACAGTTGGACACTTCAGTAATGAGTTTAGAAAGCTAGGAGTACTTTCCTTGTAACAAAGAAGTTTAAAAGGTGACTTAATAGATAATTTGTAGGTATTTATATGGCAAAATAAAGCTCCCTCTGATGAGTGGGTCAATTACTAGTGACATTAGTCTGCAGATAGTCTATCTGAAAAGGTCATGGAAACTATTGACACAGAAAATTTTAAAATGATGTGTTTGAAAAGGAGGAATTTACAGGATTTGGAGTAAATATGGTGAGAATAGCATCTTTCAGAACATATCAGAACAGATATGGATAGTCTTCTTCAATGGTTTAATTTTCTATGTTTCCATAAAATTTATTTCAAATTATTTTGATAATGGAAGATGTTGTTGCTCTCATATAAATATGCACACTGAACATTTTTGTTAAGTTTAAATATAAGCAAATAGCCAAGTTCTGGCTTCTTTGATGCACATTTTCCTGTACATTTAATGGAACAGAAACCTCACTTTGCACTGCACACTGCACAGCACAGTTACACAGATATGTTAAAGAAATCAGTAAACACAATAGTCATTTTTTTAAGGTTGGACATACAATGACATATATTCTAGACTATTAAATTATTATTTCCAGACTGATCTCTTCAACTGTAGTATGTTTTGAAATGGGCCTCCTGTTGGTGGCAGACAGTCCACAGTTTTGATTATCTATCCAATTTGCATGTAATTTCTGACACAATCAACACTGTACAGCCAAGTGCTCCATGCCTCAAAAATAATAGAATAAAAGAGTTCAATGAGTCCAGCATATGAATATCTGGTCAAAGATACTAAGCTTTTGGAAAAATACAGTCCACTGTGGCTTCTGGTAAATTAAAACCAGGATTAAATATTACATTCTTATTTGAGATTTATCATACTTTAAGTGAGTGTATGCTATAGTAAATAAATCAGAAAGAAAATTAATATTTACTCCAGATGGCCCTGATGTTCTCTTACAGTCAGCCCACATTTCTACACTGGCATGGATGAGCTCCACAATCTGTATGAAGTCCGATGCCAAGTTGGATCTGGACTCATCTGTATGCTCCTTGATAATGATACCAGACTTTTTGACATGCCTGTGTGTGTACCAATCAACTTTTTCTTTTTGTCTGACTCCTCGACAGCTCAAAGCAACTTCACCCTGTATAGAGCTTCAATCTCCTAGCCTAGCTGTGGACCATTCTTGTCTGCTGACTTACTTACAAATATCTCCCCTGCATTAAATTCTTGCATGGGTTCTGGTTTCTAGTTGTAACAAGTATTTATTTTAAAATTGTCATCGGACAGTAGTCCTACAAGTAATAGAAAAGAGAAAGACTGAAATATTATCAATTCCATGTCACACATCAGCTTAAGATAAAAACGGCATTATGACGCTAAATCTACAATGAGCAATCTTCCCTCTCATATCCAAGTCATCTGAATTTCAGAGTGACACAAGACTTTTGTGAGTATTTGACAAATTGCAAGCAGGTTTAGATGTTTTCTTTCACTAATTAGGTGAAACGTGTGACTTTTTGATACATCTCTAAACCTTCTGCTGTGCAACCGAACCAGATCATTTATTTTCTCACAGAAAATCGTCAGAGAATTTCTCTTGGAATGTCACATGCCAGCTGCATGCCAACATTTGCTACCTGGTCATTTCATTAAAAAAAGTTTTCTTTTCCAATTTGGTGAGCAAGTGAATAGTAAATCTGCAATTGATGTATCTAATACAGTTTTAAACTGTTACAATCTGAGATTGAGTTGTCAAGACATGTCATGGATAGGGAAACAACTACTTTTGACATCCACAAAAATCAGCAAAATGGAGGTGTTTGAAGTTTCAATTAAAAATTGATTCAAAATGAAATACTCATTTCCAATAAAGGCCACAACCTGAGATGCTCACAATCTGAGTATTTGCTGCTCATTTCTATTGCCATTGAGAATGCTTTCTTGAACGTTTGCACTCCTTATGTTATAGACACTCCTATAGTGCTTTTGGGGAAGATGTTCCAGATTTCTGATTCAGTGACAGTGAAGGATTAATGATGAAAATTTTAAGGTAGTACTTTATGTGCCTTTAGGAGAAACTTTCAGGATGTGGCCAGTTCATCTTCTGCCTATGTCCTTCTAGTTTAAAATATTGCAGGATTCAAATATGCTGTCAAGAGTTGTTGCAGTGCAACTTTGTAGATGGTTATCATTGCTGTTGATGTGAATCAGTGGTGGAGAGAGTAAATATTTACGTGCCAGTCAAATAAGTTGTTTTTTATTAGATAGTATGAAGCTTCTTAGTGTTAATGGAACTGCACTGTGACAAATGGAGAGTATTTCATCACACTCCTGACTTCGGTCATGCAAATGGTGCATTTTAGAGATAATTAGGTAGGATATTTAGTTTATCTCTTGTTGGCGATATTTCTGGACATCTGTGTGAAGTAAATGCCACTTGTCACTCATCTTTCAAAGGCTGAATGGACTGCTTAATTATTTGAAGAGCCACATGAACCATCTGAATACTGCACCCATCAGCATTGTTTAGCCACTGAACTGTGGCATTCCCACAGTGTTGTCCTAAGATGAGCTGATTAGCCTTTAACAACTACAACTAGCTCCCAAATGTGTTAAGTATGGCTTTAATCAGTGGAGAGTTACCCCCAATTTCCAATGACTTCTTTCTTGCTTGGGCTCCTTGATGCCATAGTCAGTCATTTCTGCATTGATGCTGAGAGCAGTCACACCCTGTCTTCCTCACCTTCAAAGCTGCAAGTGTTATTATGTCCTCAAAATGGTGTCCACACTGTAGTGATTGTAACAAGATCACCCAGGTACCTCATAGAATATGAGTCCCCTCATCGAGGCTGTTCATGTGGTGGACAGATTGTGGCATTAGTCAGTGTGCAAAGTGGATTCAGTTTTCTCTGACCTCAAACAAAGCTAGAAGCAACATGCACGTCAACTATAATGTATGGAGGAGGTGCACAGAGAAAAATGTCACCTATTGTAGTGGGACCCACGATTGCACAGAAAGGCAAGAATAGCTAAGCTGGTTTCTGTAAAAGTGATTGTGACCCTGAAATCCACTTTTGATAGGATCCTTCAGGCAGGAAGAGGCGACATCTGTAACATCTCCTACTTTACCATCCACTGCTGCATTAGGGAGGTGACAAATGCTAATCATGACAGTAAATGGGACACCATTGTCTTCAGTCTGACCAATGAGAACTGTAACCCTTCAAAACCAATACAGAACAACCTTGATCATCCGACTAAGATGGGCGGAGAGTATTTTGTTTGGATAACTGATCGTTCGGATAACGGATTGTTTGAATAACAGATTGTTCGGATAACTGACCTGATGGTAAACAAAGGAAGCCATACTGTCCCTTTCTTGTCTGGATACTGCTCCTTCCAGCATTCATCATTAACAGGAAATGTTTGATGTTATATTAAAACAAGGTGTGAAGTTTGAAAGGTTTTTGTCCCCCCTAGGGGTATACTGTATATGCAGTCAGACTATTTTTTTTCTCTCAGTGATGTTAGCACCTCTTTGATGTAATGTTTTTATGTTCTTTCTACTGTGTAGAAGCTGATGTAAAACAACATTGCTGTGAAGTTGATTAAAATCCTGAAAAATAGTATATTTGAACTGCCTATCCAAACTTGATCTATCTTTGTTTACTTAAAAGATTAAAGTACCAGATGAGGATTTTTCTTGTTGATAGTGGTTAAAAGGCCAGCAGTTTCCACACGTACTCGGTGTTGTGCTTAAACTGACACTGGTGTGACCTCCAGTTTAATATTGGGGAGTCTGTGGTGTTTCGTAAATGTGGTCCTGACTTGAGTTTCCCCGGGCCAGAGTGCATCATGTTCTTTTGAGTCATCGAATTGAGTGGCCCCAGTCTTTGGAACCAAATCGTAGCAGATCTAGAAAGCTCCCGCTTTCATTCTTGATTTTGTTCTTTTTCGGCTAGTGTCACCGAGGGTGGGAGTTGGAGAGTGGTTAACCATTAGAATGACTGACCAGCTTTGAGAAAAGGAGGAAATCAGCAAGGGGGTCCATGCTAATCCTGTTCTCATGAGACCTTGAGATCTTGTTGGGATAATCAGAAATTTGAATAATTGATGTTCGGATAACCGAGCGTGTTCTGTAATTGACTAGTTAATCATAGAGCCAAAAATAGATTTCAGCATTTTAGAGAAATTTCCAGGTACTTCGGAAAGCTTCACATAAATTTCCTTCTCTGTTCCATTTTCTGATAATGGTAGGTTTCTACTCCTGGAATCAGTCTGATAAAATGACAGTGGTGTCCTATCTGAGACAAG
Organism: Chiloscyllium plagiosum; assembly: GCF_004010195.1. Lineage (NCBI taxonomy): Eukaryota > Metazoa > Chordata > Chondrichthyes > Orectolobiformes > Hemiscylliidae > Chiloscyllium > Chiloscyllium plagiosum. The sequence continues at coordinate 59,304,078 of NC_057723.1, read as the reverse complement.
CTTAAGTTTACACCCCTGCCTTCCTCACCTCCATAATGTGCTGCCATATGGATCAAAATGGGCTGTTAGAGTAGTTTGTGGTGAAAAAGGCATGAAGATTCGGGGTGTACCTGACAACCAGGCAAACCCATATTGATGGTATCCAAATGATCTGTGGACAAAACGTCACTTGCCATTTCAAGATGCCTCAAGAAAATGGATGCAACAAAGCCCAGGGTGAGTGTGGTCAGTGTTAGCTTGATGATTGAAAAAAAAATCCACATTTGCTGAATGCTAGGACATCAAAGGAACAAATATACAAAGCAGCTAACTGCAGATCCCAGCTACATTTAAAATGCAATCATTTCATTATCCATTGTATATACATACTGAGGGAGGTTGCTTAGAGTTAGATGCTGACCAAAACCAGTGGTGCTTGCAAAATGAGCGTTGGTATGTCAGTGATGATGAGGTTAATAACACTGAGTTGAAAAGAGGCCAGTGCTGGCCAAAGATGACCAATTATTCATGTAACCTTTTATTTCTGCAATGCTGGACATTTTATTTCGCTATTTTCTAAGACCTTGTAACTGAAGAAGCTGTACCTTTGTACCTAAGATGGCTCTGTAAGTGGTGACATAATCTTTTCACTGAACTCATTTGAGTATATGTGACAATAATCATAGAATCATAGAATCTCTACAGTGTGGAAACAGGCCATTTGGCCCATCAAGTCCACGCTGACCCTCCGAAGAGTTTTCCACCCAGACCCACTGGCTCAGTGGTTAGCACTGCTGCCTCACAGCACCCAGGGTCCTGGGTTCGATTCCCACCTGTCTGTGTGGAGTTTGTGCATGCTCCCCGTGTCTGCGTGGGTTTCCTCCAGGTGCTCCGGTTTCTTCTCACAATCCAAAGATGTGCAGGTCAGGTGAATTGGCCATGCTAAATTGCCCACAGTGTTAGGTGTGTTTGTCAGGGGTAAATATAGGGTAGGGGAATGGGTTTGGGTGGGTTTCTCTTCGGAGGAAAAAACAAGTGGGTGGCACAGTGGTTAGCACTGCTGCCTCACAGCGCCAGAGACCCGGGTTCAATTCCCACCTCAGGTGGAGTCTGTGTGGAGTTTGTACATTCTCCCCGTGTCTGCGTGGGTTTCCTCCAGATGCTCCAGTTTCCTCCCACAGTCCAAAAATGTGCAGGTTACGTGAATTGGCCATGCTAAATTGCCCATTGTGTTAGGTGAAGGGGTAAATGTAGGGGAATGGGTCAGGGTGGGTAGCTCTTTGGAGGGTCGATGTGGATTTGTTGGGCCGAAGGGCCTGTCTCCACACTGTAAGTAATCTAATCTAATCTTACCCAATACTCTACATTTCCCCTGTCTAATGCACCTAGCTTACACATCCCAGAACACTATGGGCAATTTAACATGGCCAATTCACCTAACTTGTATATATAATTATCAATTCAATTAAATTCTTCCATTGCTTCATGATCTGTCATATAAATTTAACAATAATCTGTACTGGACACAGTGAAAAGTTGAATGACTGTTTGATGTAGGTGTTAAAGTGGTTATCCTTGGATGAGGAGATTAGCTCTTGAGCCAGTTACTGAGGCCCTCTTTGTTGAGGTTAAATTCCACGCTGTTGGTCTGATCTCTTGATTATAGTGAATAATGAGACTAAGACTTCTAACATTTATTTACATTCTTATTAGTATCTATTTTAGGGTGAGGTTTGATATTTTTTTCTTCAGACTGCCAGTTTAAAGCATATATTTCTATGGTATCAACTGTGTATATCTCCACATAAAATCTCCACTGAAAGTAAAGCTGTCAATTGGACAGGTCATCAGTGAGGGAGAACAGAGTCACATTTGATCTAGTCTTTATTGAATACCCACTACCATGCACTCTTCAGTTGCTTATGAAGGTAAATAGTAAACAGCCAAATAGTAGATTAAAAATTTAAAAGGAATCTGTATCTGTGTATTAATATTTGCACAGCATCCATGATAAGCTTTTGTAAAACTAGCAATTGGAAATAAAAAGGTATAAAGTTTTGTAAATTCTTTTCAAAGTGAACGTATTTTTGCAAATTCAATAGAATTTATTGTCTTAGAAGAACAAAAATCATGTTCTTTGATTATTGAGATTGTAAATCAGTGTACATGATACACAGTTGACGCTTTGTTGTATAAAATGGAAAATTGTACGAGTTGCACATTCCTTTGGGCTTCATCTGAAAATAACAGCTCACAAATAACAGCTCACAGTATCAAAATAAAATTGAATTGTTTTGCAGATTTGATTTATAGTAGAGTATTTTTCTTATATAGAAATCTGTTGTGGTAACAATCTAGTTTAAATGGCAATCCATTTTTCAAATTACTGCAAAGATCATTTAGTTTGAAACTGGCTTCTGAGTTTGTCTTGTTTCATGCAAATAAAACTGATTCAACTGTGAAAGTGGAAGTTTTTGCTATGCGTCTTGAAATATCCTTCTGAACTGATACAATCTTGTTGATTCTTAGACAACTGAAATTTGAGCTGAACACAAAACTATGAGACTAGGCAGCTCTGAACAAGAGCACAGCCTTCCTATCAATGATTGCTATCCAATCCAATTAAGTAGGAATTCTGACCTAACCATTCTAGATTTTGGCCAACATATTGTTTTCTTTTAATCTACAGGAGGGAGAGAACATTGTTTTGGAAGCTATTTCTAAGTCTTTTGCCAAGATTTTCTTTTGCAACAGTTCTGTGATTGTTTGAATTTCTTCTTGGCAATAAGAACTGGGCAGAACATTCATTCAGTGTATGATCTGAGCAATGCACTGAACTATCTGATCATGAATATATGTGACTCATGTTGAACACTCAATGTCAATATCTTTAATTATTCAAATATATCAGGACATAATTCTTCTCAATAAACAATACCAGGGAATCAGGAAGATCTGTGCTACTTTTGTTGGTAGCAGGTGAGGCAATGTATTGTTCTTCATGACCAGAACTTACTACCTTGCATTGTGATTATAATCATTTCTGGCTTGGACCTAAGTTATAATGTCATTAGTTTTTGCAATGCCTCAAAACAAAGTAACTGCCATCTGACACCCACTTTACTTCCATTCAAATATACCCAGTATAATGCAGTTTCCAATATCTGGCATTGCCTTTGAGACAATTCACTGGGGTAGCGCACTGGAAGTCACGTCCCGCTATTCTTGAGTTATCACAAATGTGAAAAGATATAATTGAACTATTCAAAGTCCCCAGCTTTTCTGACAGATGAACTCAGGTTTAAAAATAGCACATTCACCAGGTTTCTGTACTTAACAAGAAAATAACTGTTTATTAAAATCAAATTGTCTTTAAATAATGGCAGTTAAGAAATACAAATAGGAAACTTATACGTCTATAACTTAAATTGTATACTTCTTAAATTTGTCCCTTCACAAAAAAGGCAGACATGCAAAAACAAACAAGGCTTAGATATTAAAGGTGGAGAAAGAAAAAAAAAACAAGAAACACTTTTGCTTGTCAGGATCAGAAGATTTGATGAGCTGCTTTCTTTCCCTTGCTTTCAAATCTTTAATGCTCCCAGGAGGACCAAGTCCAATACTGAACAACCCAGATGGCCTTCTTCTTCAAAGACCGCAATTTCCCCTCAGACGTGGTTGACGATGCTCTCCAACGCATCTCCTCCACTTCCCGCTCCTCCGCCCTTGAACCCGCC
>NC_057723.1:59298111-59299887 GCF_004010195.1 Chiloscyllium plagiosum | reverse complement strand
TCCCCCTCTCCGGCCTATCACCCTCACCTTAACCTCCTTCCACCTATCGTATTCCCAACGCCCCTCCCCCAAGTCCCTCCTCCCTACCTTTTATCTCAGCCTGCTTGGCACACTCTCCTCATTCCTGAAGAAGGGCTTATTCCCGAAATGTCGATTCTCCTGCTCCTTTGATGTTGCCTGACCTGCTGCACTTTTCCAGCAATACATTTTTCAGCTCTGATCTCCAGCATCTGCAGTCCTCACTTTCTCAGTTTATTTATATACCAATGTTCAGGCCTGCACTCACTGGTTGAGAATTTGCTCCATTCAGAACCTCTGAAAGCAATTTTCCCTTTTTCAACATGAAACCTGGAATTTGTCAAGAAAGGTAATTGACAGATAGTTAGTTATTACTGCAGACATTCTGATATATCCAAGCAGAATACACATACAAGAGTGTTTGATTCTTTCTCTTTGCAGGCTGGAAGCTTCTTTGCTGCATTGGACCAAGATAAGCCATGGTTCCTGATCAGGAGCCAATCAAAACAATGCTGTCAAGCAGTTATCCCTTAGTTCAGAACCCATTGGTACCGTAATGTCTGCTTTTGGTTTCATTGCCCCAGGAGGTTGCAAGATTATATACCATTATGATCTGAGATGATGTTACTGCAAGACGAGTTAACCGCCAGAGTGAAATCTGGCTTGAATATACCTTAATTTATTTTGTTTAACAAAGCGGTCTTTCACAAAACACAAACAAACAATGCTGCAGTGTTGCATTACCAATAAAACAGATCTCTTCATATCCAACTGCTGCCGCCACATTCTCCGCCTCAACCTGTGCACCCTTCTCACCCACTCCAACCTCTCACCCTCACAACATGCAGCCCTTCACTTCCTCTGCTCCAACCCCATCCTCACCATCAAACCGGCAGACAAGGGAGGCACAGTGGTAGTGTGGCGCACCGATCTTTACATCGCGGAAGCTAGACGCCAACTCATGGACACCTCCTCCTATTGCCCCCTTGACCATGACTCCACCTCCCACCACCAAACCATCATCTCCCAGATCATCCATAACTTCCTCATATCAGGAGATCTCCCATCCACCGCCTCCAACCTTATAGTCCCACATCCCCGCACCGCCCGTTTCTACCTCCTGCCCAAAATCCACAAACCCGACTGCCCCGGCCGACCCATTGTTTCAGCCTGCTCCTGCCCCACCAAACTCATCTCTGCATACCTCGACACTGTCCTGTCCCCCTTAATCCAAGAAGTCCCCAAATACGTTCGGGACATCACCCACGCCCTCCACCTCTTCCATGATTTTCAATTTCCCGGCCCCCAATGCCTTATCTTCACGATGGACATCCAGTCCCTATACACTTCCATCCCCCATCACGAAGGCCTCCAAGCCCTCCGCTTCTTTCTCTCCCACCGACCCAACCAGTACCCTTCCATTGACACCGTCCTTCAACTGACTGAACTGGTCCTCAACAACTTAACAACTTCTCCTTCCAATCCTCCCACTTCCTTCAAACCAAAGGAGTAGCCATGGGCACCCGCATGGGCCCCAGCTATGCCTGCCTCTTCATCGGATATGTGGAACAGTCCATCTTCCACAGCTACACTGGTACCACCCCCCACCTTTCCTCCGCTACATCGATGATTGTATTAGCGCTACCTCATGCTCCCACGAGGAGGTTGAACAGTTCATCCACTTTACTAACACCGTCCACCCCGACCTCAAATTTACCTGGACTGTCTCAGACTCCTCCCTCCCCTTCCTAGACCTCT
>NC_057723.1:59284537-59297534 GCF_004010195.1 Chiloscyllium plagiosum | reverse complement strand
GAGACGGGGTGGGGGCGGAGAGGTCGGGAAGAAGATTGCAGGTCAAGAGGGCGGTGCTGAATTCGGGGGTTGGGGCTGAGATAACACCCGAATTCAGCACCACCCTCTTGACCTGCAATTTTCTTCCCAACCTCTCTGGCCAATCACCATCACCCTCACCCTCATCTCCTTCCATCTATTGTATTCCCAGTGCCCCTCCTGCAAACTCCCACCCACCCATCCAGCCACCTTTTATCTCAGCCCGCATGGCACACCAGCCTCATTCCTGAAGAAGGGCTTATGCCCGAAACATCGATTCTCCTGCTCCTCGAATGCTGTCTGGCCTGCTGTGTTTTTCCAGCACCACATTTTTCAACTCCAATAAAACAGAAGGTTATTGCACAAAGAAATAAAGATATAATGGAATAAACCAAGCATTTACATGTAGCACATATTTAAAGACTTCAAAACACAGTAAAAATGCAACTACATTAATCCTAACAATGGCAGGATTCAGAATGCAATACTCAAACACCAGAGAGGATTCCCTTCTCTGTTGCACATAGGGTTTGTGAAATAACTGCACAGAGGCTGGTATCCCATCACCAAGTCACCTTTATTTATGTACACTGGCTGTGATCAGCCAGCTCAGAGTCAGTCCCAGAAGTCAGGAAATTTCCTGTTTGCCCTGTTTATATATTTTTTTTATTTTATTAAACAAATTACAAAAACAGTTTACAACAAACAGTTACATTTACAGCTACATACAAGAGACAGCAATTTTACAAGGGAGAGGAGCAGCAAAGCCAGGCCCCAAACCCTTTGCCCTGTTTATATTTATCAGCAAGGGATCCTTGATTGGCCCAGGTTGACACCCTAATCAAGGATCTCATAGTAAATGACATCCACTTGGTTATAACCACTATGGTTTGACTTAGCTGTGGCTTCATTTCATAAACAGCACAATCTGCTGGTTTCTTTGTAATGCCTTTATACAAAGGAGCTCAGAATTTCTCAGATTCAAATAACCTTTTCATGATTTTAACAAAACACACCTGCTCTCAAAACTTTTAAAGTAAATATCTTACCTAAAGGTAAAGTAACCATAGGGAAAGGTAAAATCATACAAGTTCCAGATATTCAGGGGGTTGAGTATCCATTAGAGCTGACTGATGGTGCTTTAACCCAAGGGTCATCACACCCCTGAAAGTGGAGAGATCTTCTTAGTAGCCGCAGCCAGTAGGGGAACTGCTTTTGGTGTCACTCTGTATCACAAACCAGCCATCTGGCCAACTGACCTAACCAGCCAACCGCCCCTCACCCCCATATTTTGAGGTAATCCACTTTCATAACATAACATAACATACACATTAGCTTTAGCCAAGATTTCTATAAAATTGCCCAAACTGTGACAAAAACATTTTTTCTTCCTCCAAGCTTTGGGTGTTTCCCTTAATTCCAAAAACATAATTCTGGATTCTCCAATCTGAAAGTCTGATGCACCACACTGTTTACTTTGTTTGCTCATAAACGCTCCCAATGTAACCTATTATTCTGCAGTAAGTCTCTTTCCAAAACTGTTTTAAAAGAAATCACCATGGCTACAGAAATACAGTTATTCATCAACCCTCCAGAAACACAGAAAACCAAAAGGTCAATGTTCAAAAATTCATAATAAATTATACTAAAATGTATATGAATCATATCACCTTGCACCACAATGCAATTCATAATATGCTCCAGTAAACATGTTTTTTTAAAAAATGCAAACACTTCTTTGTACAGTTTAAAGTTGTATATTACTCTGGTAATCTGCAATGCAAAAATGTGTTCCTGGTCTTCCCACTATCACAACTTCAACTAATTTGAATACACATGGTTGAGTTTAGAATCAATAATTTTGTACTATAGATCCCTTAATTGTCAGCAGGAAATTGAGAACCAGTTTGTAAGGAAATATCAGTTATCTGATACAAGCATAAGAGGTACAGTTAGTAAGTTTGCAGATGACACCAAAATTGGAGGAGTAGTAGACAGCGAAGAAAGTTACCTCAGAGTACAACAGGATCTGGACCAGATGGGCCAATGGGCTGAGAAGTGGCAGATGGGGTTTAATTCAGATAAATGCGAGGCGCTACATTTTGGGAAAGCAAATCTTAGCAGTACTTATACACTTAGTAGTAAGGTCCAAGGGAGTGCTGCTGAACAAAGAGACCTTGGAGTGCAGGTTCATAGCTCCTTGAAAGTGGAGTTGCAGGTAGATAGGATAGTGAAGAAGGCATTTGGTATGCTTTCCTTTATGGTCAGATTATTGAGTACAGAATTTGGGAGGTCATGTTGCGGCTGTATAGGACATTGGTTAGGCCACTGTTGGAATGTATTGTGCAATTCTGGTCTCCATCCTATTGGAAAGATGTTGTGAAACTTGAAAGGGTTCAGAAAAACTTTACAAGGATATTGCCAGGGTTGGAGGATTTGATCTATGGGGAGAGGCTGAACAGGCTGGGGCTGTTTTCCCTGGCGCGTCGGAGGCTGAGGAGTGACCTTATAGAGGCTTACGAAATTATGAGGGACGTGGATAGGGTAAATAGACAAGTCTTTTCCTTGGGGTGGGGGAGTCCGGAACTAGAGGGTATAGGTTTAGGGTGAGAGGGGAAAGATATAAAAGAGACCTAAGGGGACACCTTTTTCATGCAGACGGTGGTGCATTTATAGAATGAGCTGCCAAAGGATGTGGTGGAGGCTGGTACCATTACAGGATTTAACAGAAGTCTAGATGGATACATGAATAAGAAGGGTTGAGAGGGATATGGGCCAAATGCTCGCAAAGGGGACAAGATTAATTTAGGATAGCTGGTTGGCATTGGTGAGTTAGACCAAAGTGTCTGCTTCCATGCTGTAAATCTCTAATTAGATATTCCTCTCAGATTATGGTTAAAGTGTAGTGGATATATTCAAGTTCCATTTTATGCCAATTTTTTCGACTGAACATTACATGATCAAAACTGAAAATTGTAGCCTTTTAGCTATGGCAAATAAATCTAAACTCAAATAAGACAAACTGTTAAATTTTATTATAGCTTACTTTCTAAACTTTAAGAAGCCGATTCTTTGCAATTAAAGTATTGCATTTTGTAAATGTTACGAATAAGGTTTGAACATGTGAATTAAAATTGTACATGGTGATCATATCCAATTTTACTACAGTTACATGAAGGAAATTGTGATGTGGAGGAGCCAGTGCTGGACTGTGATGGACAAAGTTAAAAATTATATAACACCACGTTATAGTCCAACAGGTTTATTTGGAAGTATTAGCTTTTGAAGCGCTGCTCCTTCATCAGGTAGTTGTGGAGCAGGATCATAAGGCCTGAATTGATCATAAGATCATGAACCGAAACCTGAAACTCATTCTAAAAGGTGAAAGACTCTACAGCAGTCTAGGTTTGTTCAACATATCGTATCAGTTGCATGACACTGTGATCTTTTGCTATCAATTCTGTGTCTTATGATCCTGCTCCACAGCTACCTAATGAAGTAGCAGTGCTCCGAAGGTTAGTACTTCCAAATAAACCTGTTGGACTATAACCTGGTGTTGTGTGATTTTTAACTGTGAAGGAAATTAACAGTGGATTAATTATCCAGCAGCAATGATTAGAAGAAACAGTCAAATATTTTGGTATTTAGCATTTGACTGCACAGTACTGTCCAAAGATTGTAAAAGTACAAAACTAAACATGTTTTGTTTCCCTAACTCTTATAAAAGCTGACACATTTTTCAGAGAATGGGTGGAAATTTCCTATTTGCATTAAAATGTGGTGGTGATCAAGTTTTATGGTGTCAACTCTGCCAAGGCTCAAATCAAATTATCTCATAAACTCTTCTGCCATTCAGCTTATCAACTATGCAAGCGAGCTGTTGAATATGTTTCTTCGTGAATCTTGTGAAGAGTAAGACGAAAGTGCTCACCACCAAAGAGACCTTGTAGCTTCTGATCCACTGGTGCCAGATTGAAAGTGCTGTTAAACGTTACTTCAGAGCCCCTCTCATTGCATTGTTCACTTCCACACCCTGAAAACAGTGCAAAAGAGAAATAAATTTGCTTCCTCTGGCGCTGTGAGGCAGCAGTGCTAACCACTGTGCCACCGTGCCACCCAGCTTGTAGCTTCTGATCCACTGGTGCCAGATTGAAATTGCTGTTAAATGTTACTTCAGAGCCCCTCTCATTGCATTGTTCACTTCCACACCCTGAAAACAGTGCAAAAGAGAAATAAATTTGCTTCCATTTCCGAGAGAAAAATACCAAGACTCTAGTGGAAGAGTTGGTAGACAGAATGTTAATCCTCTTCCTGGCAGACCATCACAACAGGCCACACCACCAGACCTGGTCATATTGAAATAGTGTTAACTGAAATAGCAGCATCAGCTAATGCTATCTCCCATGCTGAATGGGAGAGCAAGCCATGCCACAAGAAAGTCAATAATCTCTTGCATTTTGCATGGATAAGCGGCATCATCTTCTCTCTGCTCCCTCACATTCAAAGGGCTATGTCTTTCTGCCAGAGATAAAGAATCATTACTCACCCTAACTCTGCCAGGGCACACACATTTCACACATCTTACCAAAGCTGATGGGCAATAACTCGTAGCATCACATTGTCACTTAAGAGCACATACCCACCTCATGAACTATTAACTCTTTCTACCATTTGCACTTCCTACTACTCACTTCATTCCCTTTGCTGTTCAACTGCTCTTTCAATCCACTTTCATTATTCTTAATCCCTCCCTTTGTCTTATTGCAGGGTAAACTGACCCACAACTATAGCTGAAAGGTCCAAGGCAGATGATAATGGGATAGTGGCATATCAAAATCTTCATTCCTAATGAGAAGAAAGTAATGGAGTTGGCTAGGGAAGTCCAGGGCAAACTCATTTCCATTTCATTAATACACCAACATCACACTTACAATTTTGCTCTCCATCATCCAGAAATTTGATAGTCCAATGTGTTGACAGGTAAAACAAAGCAGTTACCTGGTGACTTGCCTCTTTAGTGTCCTTTGCACTTACAGCATGTCTGTGACAGCCAGCTGTCTCACCCTCACATGGAGCTAGTTTTCTGCAAAAAGTCCTTGTCCAGTCATTGGCAATGAGCCTGTTATCCTGATCTCTTGTTTCTTTATTTATTTAGTTTTCTATTTTTTTTTCTGTAAGAATTTGTACTTAAATAGCTGTACCTAGGTATCTCAATATCTAAGATGGCGCAGTTAAGTGGCAAATTTTTCACTATATTATGAGAATGTGTGACAATAAAGGTAATTCAATTCAATCTTTAAAGGATACAATTCGACATTGCCAAAGCACCAGCTCACAGCATCATCACGCCTGTTTTCAGATAAACTCTGCAACCAATTTGGGCTTCAATCATCTACTTTGAAGCTGAGGGTTATCAGGCCTTACATGCTTCTTACCAATCACTTTCTGTTCAGGGATAGCCCATTATCTCATATATCCATTCAAATTTTTGGCATTGATACGCTATTAACTTCTTACAATCTCATTGTGTTCAGTTGCAGTCTCCATGTGTTAGCTTTCTTTTTATTGCACCATGACAGTCAAGTGGCCTGTGGCAATGGGGACATTGAACAGTAAATGTATCATACAGAGGGACAGTTTGTTTTACAGCATCATGTTATATCAATGTCATACCCACAGCTTACACAGCAAACATTCAGCAAGAATTTGAAGGAAATTTGTGAAATTCAAAGAATGTAAGCATTTAAAACAATAAGAGTAGACCTCAGTCTGTCAGAGGGTATGACCATGATCAGTTCAATAGTTGACATGATGACAGTCCAGAAATTGCCCACAGTCAGTCAGGTACTTTGTCAAGGAAATGGGTCTGGATTGGCTACTCTTCAGAGAGTCAGCGTGGATTTGTTGGGCCAAATGACCTGTTTCCATACTGTAGGGATTCTATGATTCTGCGCTGAGTCCAGGATTTCTACCTTTCTAGTCCAGGGACTGAGTTATGGCCAGTTGTACAGGCCAAGTGCAAGCAGTCTTGGAATTTCATGGAAGTCAGTTGGGATGTTGTTAGGGGTTGGGGGTGTGCTTGATGGGTCATTATCATCTGAGGCTGTCATTACAAGTCAGTCTAGAGATTGGGCAATGGACAGCCTGGAGGTTTTGTCTGAGATCACTTATGACTGAGATCAAGGGCATGTTTTTTGCATGTTTCTGAACAGTTATCTGGTTTCCAGAAGGTTCATAAGTGCCAGAAACCTGGTTGCAGAGATGTGCCAGTGCAGTGATGTGCTTATTAGATTGTGCACCCAAATCTAATCCAATTAGAGAACCCCCTGAGGTGAATCTCTGCACTAGTTGAGGTTGAGGTGAAAGCCTTGCCAGTGCATCCTTGAGGGCATCAAAGTCTTCCTGTCAGAGGTGGAAGTAGAGCTGAAGGATCCAACACTGGCCTCTTCATTATGGCGATTGTCCAAGTGCTGTTAGTTTCTACATCAGAGAGAGGAGGGATTTAGTTAGAAAAGATAAATAAAAGCTTGTATAGAATAAGAATGAGTTAGCATTAATAATAATGGGAGAAAAACATGACACATTAAAACTTTCAGGGTTGCTTGCTAATTGGTATCTCCCCATCAGCAAGATTCTAACTCAACATCTAAGGCCTGAGGCTTGAATTAGGTTAGTTTAACCAATATTGAGAATATGGTATTTTCATTCTCACCCAATTTAGTCAGTTCACTCACCATTATTCTTCCCACCCCAAGGAGGGGATCATTCTGTTCAATATTTTGATAAAATATCTCTGCTTTCCTATGTATTTGTACATAGCAAGATGTTGCTGACATATAGGGAACAATTGTTTCTTCCCCAGTAAATTTCACAAGAAAAAGTTATGTGGCAATAATTTCAGTTCAAATGAGATATGACTGTAATACCAAACAATAGCATTGCACATGACAATAAAGGCTATATTATTATTCTATGAGGTGAAAAAAGAGAGAGAGTTGGGAAGGAAGATAAAAAGGAGCAGAAAGACGAGAATAGGATCAAGACAAAGAAAAAAGGTAGAATGGGGTAGAGGGAATAAAGGGAGAGTGGTGGTGGGGAATGGAGGGAAGTGGAGGAAAAATGAAGATGATGAGAGTGAGCCAGACAGAAGAGAAGAGCAAGTAAGGGAAGACAAAATGAATTTACGTTAACAGACTCTGAGGGGAGGTTAGCAGACAACGGGAGGTGAGAAGAAGAGAGAGGGACCAGGAGGAAAGAGTATGGGAGAGGAAGCAAAGAGTAGGAAAGTTATAATAAGAACAAAGGAGTGTCAGCAAATAATTTAGGCTACAGAATGGGAGGGGTAGAGGAGCATTTGCTAATAGATAGCTGTATAGATTTTATCACTATTTATTTTCTACTGAAATAAAAAAATGACTCTTTCCCCATGTTGTCATTAACATTGAACAGTGAGACATATTAAAAATCTTCATGGAAAGCTGACACAGTTCTTCAGCCTTCATAAAACTTCCCAAATTCAAAGCCTTTTCAAAGAAAGCATTCATCTTAATTGATGTCTGGATTAAGTCGTGGAAAATAAAAGATTCAACATTATAGTCGAGTTTATAAAAAGACAAAAAAACTTTTTCAAGATAAGATTCCACATAATTGTCAGTCAATGATGATTAAAGCAAGTAAAAATTGAGAAAGATACAATTTTTAAATACATCTCCTAGTTTTATGAAATGGCGCTGTCTACGACATAGCTTGAGTACAATAACATATGTTGAATTATGTCTTAATATGAGTTCTTCCTTGAACAATGTTCATAGCAAGCCGTCTCAAATTCTATTAGTCTGTTAATACCAGTGCTTTGACTTATAGAGTTTGGAGACTGAGAATAGATCTTTGGCTGGTGTCAGGCATAGCATTTTGTTAGAAGTTCCAAGGAATATAATACATTTCTGGATTAAAAACAAACCTAACACTAAAGCATTCAAGCAATAAAAGAACTATTTTGGTGGTTGGAGTAATAAGGGAATTGTTGGTTCCCTCACATTATTGAAAAACAAAGCTGAACAAGAGATCATCATTTGGGCAGACATAACTTGGTCAATAAATCATGACTTAATTTGGCAGGACATTTGGCATATTGGCAATGTTACCATAAGATGACATCACTTTGAGATTGTTTCCTTTTCTAAAAGATTGTAACAAACAAATCAACTCATAAAAATTATGGACTTCCTGGTACATATTTTATTAACAGAAATCCATGGTAAACAAAAATGCATAACTCATTTGAGGGAAAGAGTACATGGTCTCTTCCCACAGTTTAGATTTCCAACCACAAATTCCCAAGCCTGAGATTTCATTCAAGCATACTTGAGCCTATTTCACTACAAATGAGGCCTGGGAGAATGAAAGGTACTTCAAATTTTCTGCTCTGATCTGATTCCCAAATGTAATTCATAAATTGCAATAAATGAATTTGAATTGAATTGAATTGAATTGAATTTATTGTCACATGTAATGAGGCACAGTGAAAAAATGTCCCTCCAGTTCACCTAGTAATATTCTCCAAATTTTGTAGTATCCCTCTATTAATATTCAGTACTATGTGACCATTGAGAGACTATTTTATATGTCTCTGCAAGACACCCAGGGAGCTCCTACAATACCTATGTCCTACTACAGTCATATCTCCGACAGATATTCACACCCACTTTAAAATAGAGTTAATGGATAGCTATGTGGGCTACCACTACCTCAGGAAGTGTCTGAAAGCTCCACTGTACCTTAGAAAAGATGTAATCGAGTAGCGTGGTGGCACAATAGCTAGCACAACTGCCTCACAGCTCCAGAGGACTGGATTTGATGGGTGACTGTCTGTGTGGAGTTTGTACATTCTCCCCAGGTCTGTGTGGCTTTTCATTGGTGTTCTGGCTTCCTCGCACAGTTCAATGTTGTCCAAGTTAAGTGGATTGACCATGCTAAATTTCTCTGTAGTGTTCAGGGAATATGTACGCTAGCTGGATTAACCATGGTTAATGTAGGTTACAGAGATAGGGTGGGATGCTTTTCAAAGTTTTGGTGCACACTCAATGGGCCAAATGGCCTCTATGTGCACTGTAAGGATTTTATGATTCCAAATAACACAAGAGGCAGAATGAAGATTGGGAAAGCCATTGATATGCAGAAGATGTGAAGCTTATGCTGAGACAGATATAGGGTCTGCCTTTAAAGTGCATCAGAAAAGGTGTCCAGAATGATCGCAATCAACTGCACCTTGCACAAAGTTGTTAGTAGCTTCTTCCTAAAGTTCATTCATAGGATGCTGGTGTCACTGGTTAGGTCATCATTTATTGTCCATTTCACTTACCTTGAAAAAATGGTAGTGTGCTGCCTCCTTGAACCTCTGAATTATAATTTGTGTAAATAGATTTACATGCCATTAGGGAGGAGTTCCAGGACTTTGACTCAGTGACACGACTTGGAGGGGAACTTGCAGCTGGTAGTGTTCTTACGTAAGTGCTACATAGAAGTGTTCAATGGTTTGTAATGTGCTGTCAAAGAAGCTGTGGTGAATTTCTAGAGTGCATCTTGTAGATATTACATATTGCTGCTACTGAGTATCAGAAGTGGTGGGATCGGATGTTTGTTGATACATTGCCAATTAAGTTGGTTGCTTTGTCCTGGGCGGTTTCAAACTTATTGAGTGTTGTTGGGATTGCTCATATCCAGGATAAGGGAAGTATTCCATCACACTCCTGACATGTGTTTTTTAGATGGTAGACAAGATTTCAGGAGCCAGGAGTTACTTGCTACAGGATCCCAGACCTGGACCTGATCTTATTGTTGCAGTGCCTCAAGCTAATTCTTCATATCAAGGGGATTGAATTGAATTGGCTTAATATCTACCTTTGTGATGCTAGAGACCTCTGGAGGAGGTCAAGATGGATCTCCTGCTTGGCACTTCTGGCAGGAGACCATTCTATTGTGTCCGCACCTGCTCTTCAAATAAACATTGTTACATTCTGCCAATTTCCTGTTTTTTGCCCCTTTCACTGAATGCTATTTATCTCCAAATAGTCATCCAATGCCTTCTTTAATTGAACCTGCCTCCAGCAGACTTCAAGACAATGTAATCCAGCCACTAACTACTCACTGTGTGAAAAGGATTTTTCTCACATCACTATTGCTCTTTTGCTAATCATTTTAGAGCAATGCCATCTGGTCTTGATCCCAGTACAACTCTTCAGGAAACTGCACTGCAAACCTTCCTTCAGCTTGAAAAATATCCACTGTTTCCTCTCACTCAGCGGGTTTTTGTCCCCACATTGCTACTTTGCTATTATCCCTCGGCGTTTTACATTCTTCACAAGTCAGTTGTGTAGCACTGTATCATACACCTTCTAGAAGTTCATGTACACCACATTAACATTGAGCCTATCCACTACCTTCTCCAAATATTCCAGTAACTTAATCAAGTTTGATTTTGCCTTCTCAAATGCCTCAGCTATGTCTTTTGCATTAATGTGCAGGACTCCCCTGTCACCAAGAATGGGAATGTTTATGGAGGTTTCTCTTCCACTGATTTGAATAATTGACCAACACCATTCATGTCCTGATGTGGCAGGACTGCAAAACATAGATTTCATCTGTTGGCCCTGGAATTGCTTAGCTTTAACTATCATTTGTTGCTTTGCATTAAAGTTGAGTAAAGCTCAAGAGGCCAGAGTTAAATTAACACAGCAATTTAACCTCTAAATTTGTTATCTTGCCACAGAACCTGTCTGGTCCATGGAGTTTTTCCAGCTTTTTTGTGTTTCTATTTCAGATTATACTCTGCACAGTGGATCCATTGAGTTTTATATTCACATTCCCATATTCTCCATGTATCACAAACTGCCAACATGATCTTGGATTCCAATATTTGGAGCTACATATTAGCAAGAATCCTTTTCAAACTTCCAAATGTATGAAGTATAAATGGAGAATTCAGCAAACAAGAAATATTGCAAGAACAGATATAGATTATCTGGAACTTAAGGGGTGAGATGTTAGGTTTACTAGGTAGAAGATGATGAATAGGGTGTAATTTTGAAAATGTAGCTAAAAAAAACTAGAGGCATTTCATCCATGTTGATAGAGCTGTATAGTTAGGAATATCAGAAATTCTTTGTGTTCCAATCATTCAAAAACACAAGGTTAAAGAATAAGCCTCAGCAACTCCATATGGAAACAAGGTAATTTATATATATATAAATGCCAATGTCATGACATTGATATAATGATGGAGTTAGTAACAAGGCCAACAGAAAGCTTTATACATCATTTGTTGTACTAGAGGCACCTGAAATGATTACTCATGATGGAGAGAATTTATTGAATGAGCACCAAGAAATGGAATCGATCCTTATATGGTCGTAAGTAACTGAGGAGTATCATCTGTGGACATTATAATTGAGAGCAGTGATCTTATCAAAATACAATTCTCAGTTTAATATTCTTACTAAAGCTATAACTTCATGTGCTAATTTTTCGATCACTTCACCTTCAGTGTCATAATTACTGATATAATGAAATAAGTATTCAATTAGCTTCCCTTCTCCTCACTTTTGCCATTCATCCCTCCTTGTTACATAGCATCTTCATTTTGCAGTTTTTTAACAGAAGGAGATAATTTTTTACATGGAAAAACCTGCAGTTCTAAAACTGAGATCAATGACCTTTCAGTCCTGATAATGCTGAAAAACGAATTACTATAATTTTGTTCGGGGGTATTGCTGAGACTCCAAAGCACTTGCAGTTTTAGGTGGTAAATGCATGAAAATATACAAATTGACATTCAATGACACAATTCTAATTTTCATTTTAGGGGATTGGACTGGCGAGTGTGTGCTTCACATATCTTATGAACAAATCCATAACATAGGAGTAGTTCTGGTTTTCACCTAATACCCTATCATTGTTGACTTGACTAAATGCAATAATATCAGAGACTCTGAAACATCAACTTGCAAATCCTTACATAAATCATGGAAGACAGGATTAACCACAGTAACTCAGGGCTCAGCCTCTCCAGATGCACCGCCCAGCCTTCTATACTCTTATTCCACCTGCATATTTGGAACATCCCAGCTCACTGAATTTGCTGTGGGCCAACATCCTTCTGGCAACATATCATTCCTCTTTAATTGAAATGAGACCTGGCTTTCAGTTCTCATTCTTCAGAACTTCTTGAACACATGTATAATTGCCCAGTTGGTGTCCAGTCAGATCTGATGCCTTGCCAGTCAATCACCTAAATCAAAACAGAACCTGCAGTGTGAGAGCCACTGTGTTTAGTTTTTTTAAAAAACTCTACACACTAACTTTTGAAATGTAGTCTTAAATAAAGGCCTTTAAATATTTATTAAAAGGTCACATTTCTTGTGAATGCCACTACCAGTGAGCGTGCATGTGCAGAGACACAATGTTGAGACCAGATAACATCACTGACACCATCTGTACCCATGGTCATGGCCATTTTATCATCTGGATAAGGAGAAGTGTCATTCAGTCTTCAACAGAGATGTTGAAAGGGAAAAGCAGGTTGGGAAGAGGCAGTTAAAGTAGCAACTAAACTGCCTGACACTCGCAGACAAAGTCCCTTGGATCTGGGAATGGCCCATCTCTGAACAGGGCTAGCTGGAGAGAGCTGGCCAGTGAGGCAGTGGTGGGGTGAACATAGCAGCAGAGGAGAATACGGATTCTACTGAGACTGAAGCTTCACTTTATGAGTTGCAGTTTACATCCTGCTCTCACCTACCCTAATCCACTCTGCATCTTCACATCAAGCTTCATTGGCTCCCTCACCTCAAACTCCGTGGACCCTTACACCCAAACTCACCAGCCCCCGTATTCCTGACTGTCAGCCCCTCATCCTGAATACCAAATCCCCATCTCCCAATATTACTGGTCCCCTCCCCCCCAAATCCCTCACCCCCAACTGCCC
>NC_057723.1:59136387-59283950 GCF_004010195.1 Chiloscyllium plagiosum | reverse complement strand
AAATCCCAGCCCCTTCGCCCCCAACTCCCCAACTCCCTAACCCCCCACCACCCTATGATATTCTGACCTCCTCACCAGCAGACATCCTATCCCCCTCACCCGGACTTCCCTGTCCCCTCATTCCCAACTGGCCAAACATCTCACCCCCTGATTCCTGAACCCCCTAACCTCTGACACCCCAGACTCCCAGAGAGTGGGCAAAATCTCCAGTGGTTGGAGTCATACCTGACACATAGGAGGATGGTTGTGGTTGTTGGACGTCAGTCATCCCAGCTCCAGGACATCTCTGCAGGGGTTCCTCAGAGTAGTGTCCTCGGCCCAACCATATTCAACTGCTTCATCAAGACCTTCCCTCCATCACAATGTCGGAAGTTGGGATGTTCACTGATGATTACGCAATGTTCAGCACCATTTGGGATTCCTCAGATACTGAAGCAGTCCCTGTTCAAATACAACAAGATCTGGGCAATATCCAGGTACAGGCTGACAAGTGGCAAATAACATTCTCACCACACAAATGCCAGATTATGACCATCATGAATAAGAGACAATCTAACCACTGCCCTTGGCATTCGATGATGTTACTATCACTTTATCCCCCACTATCAACAGCCTCGGAGTTACCATTGATGAGAAATTCAACTGGACTCACCACATAAACACAGTAGCTACAACAGCAGGTCAGAAGCTAGAAATACTGCAAGAAATAACTCACCTCCTGACTCCTCAATGTTTGCCCACCACCTACAAGGCACAAGTGATGGAATACTCCCCGCTTACTTGCATGTGTGCAGCTCCAACAACACTCAAGAAACTGGACACCATCCAGGTCAAAGCAGCCCACTTGATTGACACTGATCCAAATGCATCCACTCCCTACACCACTGATGCTCAGTAGCAGCAGTGTGTAATATCTACAAGGTGCACTGCAGAAATTCACCAAATATCCTCAAAAAGCACCTTCCAAACCCACGATCACTTCCATCTAGGCAGCACAGGCAGCAGACATATGGGAAAACCACCACCATCAAGTTCCCCTCTAAGTCACTCACCATCCTGACTTGGTAATATATTACTGTTCCTTCACTGTCACCGTGCCAAAATCCTAGATTTCCCTCCCTAATGGCATTGTGGGTAAACCCACAGCAGGTGGTCTGCAGTGGTTCAAGAAGGCAGCTCAACACCACCTTCTCAGGGGCAACTCAGGATGGGCAATAAATGCTGGCCAGCCAGTGGTGCCCACATCCCATAAAATGAGTAAATTTTTAAAAATCAATACATATCAGAAATAAGCAAAGGAAAGATACCAACAGAGATCAATGCCAGGAGTCTAATCCAGAGGATCTGAATTCAATGTTGCAGAAAGTTCAATATCTTAATAGAGGGAGGTTTACCTCAAATGCATCTTCAAATGTTGATAAATTGCACCTCTCTTTTCATACATTGTTCAATTCAGCCACCAGCAACACTCACCTGCAAATTATTTCTGTCTATCAGATCTCATTCTTAACATAGAAATGCTCTCACACACTTAAAGCTGTTATACGTCTCATATTCACATCTCACAGTTTGCATACACTGCCAGCTATTCAACAATGACAAACATATCATCTAAACAGACTGCTCCACAGTCACAATACCCTCTCTCTAGCAGGACAAGGTGGTATACAATTGGAGGCAGTAGGATGTTAAAACAAAAGGTGACAGGCATGCCTGTATATCCTGAACAACAGCTAACTTTGACTTAATTTCACATATCCTACCAGCAGCTTAGATATTGGCATTGCACAGAATACCATGGTGGAATAAGGGTGGAATCTGCATGTGCCGAACCATCAAGAATGAATAGTCTGCTGTCAAGGTTGGGGGCAAGGGTAGCACAAGTGTGAGGCTGCTGAAGGGCGGGATCATCCAAAAGATCTGCTGCAGTGGACTCAATTGAGCACCTCATATGGGCAATTTCTACAATACACTACTGATATGTATTGATCTCAGCTGAAATTATTACTGTACAAGTCATAACCCAGACTGAAATAGAATTGTTGCAGTCTAAACACAGAAAAAGGCTCTTTGGCCCACTGAATCTATTTCTGTTAAAAACAAGGGCTCAACTGATCTAATTTTTAGTATTTGACCCTTGTATGCCTTGGCATTGCAAGCGCACATCTAAATACTTCTTAAATATTATGAGGGCTTCTGCATCCATCACCCTTAAAGGCATTGAGATCTAGATTCACACCTCTCACATCCCAAATCTCCTTAAACCTCCTGTCCCTTCATCATTGATCCCACTCACCAAGGGGATAAGTTCCTTTCTGTCTACCCTATCTTTGTACCTCATAATTTTATACATCTCAAACATATCCCGCTCAGTCTCCTTTGCTCCAAAGGAAAACAACGTCAACCTATCCAACTTCTCTTCATAACTAAAACTCTCCAACCCAGGGAACATCCTGGCAAATCTCCTTTACAGGAGGAGGCTACCTATCATGACAAATTAACAACAAGCGGGTTATAATCTAACAAGATGATCTTTCACTGATACACAAGTATGCAATGCTTGCTGACTTGGTTTTAATAATAAATCAGAAGTTTATTAAAGAATGGAAATTAAGATAAAAGAGAACAGACCAAGCATTTACGTATGAAAAATTCAAAAGATTTCAAAACACACATCAATCTCTACAGCATCTCTTTACAGTATTCTAATACCATAGTGAATTTCCTTTTCTATCACATTTATAGACTTGACTGTCCAAGCTTGAGAGTTTGATGGCCTCTTCCTTGAGTATTCATACTTCTGAGCTTAGAGTTTTCCAGTTTCAAATAACCCTGCAAGATTCTAATCAAACTCATGCAGTTTGGAATTTTCAAACTAAAAATCTTACTCTGGGGAGCCCTACTTCCTAACATTTCAGAACTAACTTTCTCCAAGAGAACCTAATTAATACACCAACTACATTCCAGATTTCTGCAAGCTAAAAGCAAAAGCTTTTGAAACTATGGGCATTTGCCCTAAACAATTATAAAAAACACTGTTCCATTTAACAGAAAATAAACTAATGTTCTTCAAATTTTATTCTGTCCATTCACAAAAATCTTTCAATGCAAACAAATTTCCATTAGCACTCCAGTAAGTTTTTTTTACTTATTTTGTTTTTTAAAGTAAAACACGGGTCCAGAAATATTGGTAAGTTAATCATTAAACAACTTCATACACATGACCAAATCCCAAATGCCACAAAATTCAAATTTCCGTATATACTCATGTAAAGGTAGACCTCATGTAAAAGTTAACCCCCTACTTGTGGCTCAAGAAATAATGAGTTTTCATATACCTCGTATAAAGTTCGACCCTAATTTTTCAGGCTCTCTTCCTGACCATATATGCAGCCTTAAAGGGCATGATTTGCACATTTTTGATTCAAATGCAATATCTATATCATCACGTTACACATGAATCCGAAATCTGCACCAGTGTATATTTGTGCAACGCGACAATTTATCATTGTAAACTCAACAGTATTTGGATGCTACTAGAATGTACCATACTAGAATTACCAGTATAAGAAAACTTGAAGTGCTGGTATTTATCAATAAACTACAGAACTAAACTGTATATATGGTAAGGGTGTTAACATGATGACGCAAGCTTCGGTAAATGTATACTCTCTACACTAGCCTTTTGATCATCATGCTTCCAAACACTGGTAGGCTATCGGTAAATTATGGCACTAATTTATGTGGTGTCCTGACCACCTTCTGCATATATGTTTAGACCTACATGTACTTTATATTACTGGTAACTGGAATACGGTACAAGAGCACCATTCTATCATAGCAGGCAGAATGGAGACAGTTATTTTGTAGATAAATATTCAATAATGGCCATAATTCTTTTTTCCTTTCATTGTTTATTATTTTATATAGAGATCTGGCTCTTGTTTGTCCATTTTTTGACTCATACCAAACATGAATTTCATCCCCTTGAAAACAATATTCATGTAATAGTTAGACCCCCTAATTTCAGCTTTAAAAAAACACCTAAAAATTCAAGTTTTACATGAGTATATATGGTAAACTTAAAAAATTAAATAATGTGCCTAATATCCAGCACATCCACTTTCTTAATATCAATCTGTTCAAGCCTATTAACCTGGTCCACGGTGTTCTCACTACCAACAAGGTCCCCTTCTCTAGTGAATACTGAAGCAAAAAATTCAATTAGGGCCTCCTCAACCTCTTCAGTCTCCAGGCACAGGTTCCCTCCACTACCCCTGATCGGCCCTAGCCTCTCTCTGATCATTCTCTTATTCCTCACATTAGTGTCGAATACCTTTGGTTTTTCCCTAATCCTTCCCACCAAGGCTTTTTCGTGCCCCCTCCTAGCTCTCCTCAGTCCATTTTTCAGTTCTTTCCTAGCTCCCTGTAATCCTCTAAACCCGTGACAGATCCTTGCTTCCTCAACCTTAAGTAAGCTTCCTTCTTCCTCTTGACGAAAAGCTCCTTGTCTCTTGTCATCCAAGGCTCCTTCACCTTACCATTCCTTGCCTGTCCCAATGGGACAAAGTTATCCAACACTCGCAACAAGTGCTCCTTAAATAACCTCCACATTTCTGTTGTGCAGTTCCTGTACAACAATTGTTCCCAATTGAAACTCCACAGCTCCTGTCTAATACCAGTATCATTTCCCCTCCCCCAATTAAATACCTTCCCATACTATCTGCTCCTATCCCTCTCCTTGGCTATGGTAAAAGTGAGGCAGTTGTAGTCACTGTCACCAAAATGCTCTTCCATCAAGAGCTCTGACATCTGGTCTGGCTCGTTGCCTAGTACCAAATCCAATATGGCATCCCCTCAGTCAACCTATCTACAAATTGAGTCAGGAATCCTTCCTGAACACACCCGACAAAATCGGCTCTATCCCGACCATCTGCACGAAGGAGGTTCCAATCAATATTGGGGAAGTTGAAGTCACCATAACAACAACTCTGTTATAGCTGCACCTTTCCAAGATCTGCTGTCCAATCTGTTCTTCCATCTCTCTGCTGCAACTGGGGGAGGGTCTATATAGAAAACACCCAATAAAGTGAACTGCTCCTTTCCTGTTACTGATTTCCATCCTTACTGACTCATTGGACAAATCCTCCTCAACAATCTTCTTTTCTGCAGCTGTGATGCACTCTCTATTTAACAATGCTATTCCCCCCTCCTCTTTTACACCTCTCCCTGTTCTTTTTAAAAGATCGAAACTCTGGAACATCCAGCAACCATTCCTGCCTCTGTGAAATCCATGTCTCCGCTCTGGTGACAACGCAGCAGTTCCAAACACTGATCTATTCTCTAAGTTCATTACTCTTGTTCCTGACACTCCTTGCATTGAAACAGACACACTTAAATTTAGATAACATTTAGTGACTGATAATTCTGTAAATCTAATTAATAACATCATGTATCAAAATAAAGGTATACTGAGAAGAACAGGGGAGGGGGGAATGTAAAATGGAGGAGTGGAGTAGAGAGATGGGAGAGAGCTGAGCAGTTATGGGATCAGTGAACAAGGGAAAAATAAGAGGGGTGCAAGGTGAGGAAAGATGAAGCAGTGGAGGAGAGGAGAGGAGAGGAGAGGAGGATTGCGATGTGAATGGAGTAGACCAGGAGTGTAGAGAAGAGGAAAGAGGGAATGAAGGTGTGTTGACAGAGGAGACAAGCAGACAGGGTTGAAGAGAAACAGAGAGAAAAGGCAGGAGGCAAAGATGATGGGGAGGATGCAAAGGTTGGGGAAATGAAGAAAGCTAGGAGGCAAACAGGAACAAATGATGTGGAACTTTGATTAGAGTGGAAGATGAGTGTTTGGCAACTTTATATTGATTTTATTATGTTTATGGTGCATTTTTTATTAAAATAAATATAAACCTTTGTTTTTGGATCCAATTAGTGAACATTAAAATTGAAAAGGGAAGCAAGTAATCATCTTGGATTTTTGCAATAATTTTTCCTGAGACCATGGTTCCAGATTCATTGCAAGAGGAAACATTCTTTCAATTTCCACTTCATCAAAACCCCTCAGGATCTTCTATTTTACAATCAAGTTCCTCTTACTCATCGCAGTTCTAGCAGGTACAAGCCAATCAAGCCTGATCTTTTCTCTTTACAATCCATTCCAGATATTAGTCTAGTAAACTTTCTCTGAACTGTTTCCAAAGTATTCATTTTCTTCCATAAATAAAGGGCCAATACTGTGCAAAGCACTTCAGATGTGGCCTCATCGATGCCCTGTACAACTGAAGCATACCCTCTCCACTATTGTGCTCATTTCCCTTCACACTGAACAACAAAATCCTATTAGCTTTACAGTAGCTGCACAATAATCTTTTGCAATTCATAAATGAGAATGTAACAGATCCCTCTGCATCTCAGAGCTCTGCAACCTCTCAGTATTTCAATAATATGCTTCCTTCTAATCCTTAATGCCAAAATGGGCAATTCCACATTTTGCCATATTATACTCCATTTTCTATCTATATATCTCTTGTGATGAAGAGCCACTGGACTTGAAATGTTAACTCTGCTTTCTCTCCACAGATGCTGCCAGATCTACTGAGTTTCTCCAGCATTTCTGTTTTTGTTTCCGATCTCTCACATCTGCAGTTATTTGTTGTAATGCATAATTTTGTAAACTTTTTATCTTTGTGTCAGCAATAAATTTAGTAACCCAACATTCAGACCATTCAACATAGTCATTTATAAAAATTGTGAAAAGCTGAGGCCCCAGCATGATCCCTGTGGGACGCCAGTCATTACGTCTTGGTAATGAGGAAATTACCTAATTATACATACTCTTTTTTTTCTTGCGCAGTCGCCAAATTTAACCCCATTCCAATATGTTACACCCACACCATGAAAAGTGTGGTACTGGGAAAGCACACGAAGTCAGGCAGCATTCGAGGAGCAGGAGAATCGTCGTTTCAGGCATAGGCTCTTCATCAGTTAAAGAAGTGTGTATGGTAAGATATGGTGAGAAATTCAACTGTGGTTAACTTGAGAAAAGGACAGTGCGGCAAAGGGTTCGCCTTTATTAGTGGCCTCCTGCTCTTGCATTTGACACCTTTCTCCCCATAACACCCCACTCATCAGAAGTAAAATAAATAGACCCACCTTCTCATCAATGGAGCTCTGAAAAATAGATCTCCACCAACTATCTTCAGGACTCAGCCTGTGATTCAAGCAACCTTCAAGCAAGTCAGGGTATCATGTCAGGGTCTGCAATAGATTGAGACACTTGTTAGAAGTTGTGTCCCTTCTTAACAATCTGACTGGGTGAGTTATGGTGAGCGTTCTCAGCGGTGGAGTGACAAATTAGTTGACATCATACTCAACTAATACCCACAATTAGTCTCAAAAAGGGAAAATATGGACTTAGCATCAAAAGGGCCTTAACCAGTGCTTGGTAGCCTAACAATCCTTCATCACTAATAAATGACTCATTTTATTTTTCTACAACCACAATGCTGGGCACCCAAAGCACTTGGCAATTTCAGATAGTAATGCACTTTAGGTGTAAAGTAAAGCAAGGTACTGTTGTGTAAACTCAAAAAAACGCAGTGCCAAGAATTATACAATTTCTTCTGTGGAACATTACCACCTATTGTAACCAGAATGCTTGGCACACCTAGCTCTGTAAAAGTGTTCTTTTTGCATGATCGTATGATTAAATGATTAAATAAAAAGAGAATAGAGTCAAACAGAGAAACGTGGAAATTGTGCTTGTAATTCATTTCCTGGAGACATCCACATTGAGGAGAAAGTGATGTCTGCAGATGCTGGAGATCAGAGCTGGAAATGTGTTGCTGGAAAAGCGCAGCAGGTCAGGCAGCATCCAGGGAACAGGAGAATCGACGTTTCGGGCATAAGAAGGGCTTATGCCCGAAACGTCGATTCTCCTGTTCCCTGGATGCTGCCTGACCTGCTGCGCTTTTCCAGCAACACATTTCCAGCCGACATCCACATTGGACAACCACAGCAGAAGACAATATTGTGATGGACACAAAGTCGCAGATCACTTCAGAGCATTGGAATGATTAGAATTGGATGCTGCCCTGCACCCCATCTCTTTTCATTCATTCTTTTACAGTTATTTAGGGTGCACAGCTAGTTACTGATCCAGACACTTAGTAGTTAGAGGTCCAGCATCAATCATTTTTCTTTCACTGTAGACCAGAGGGTGATGTTTATCAGTATTACATTCACTAATTTTTTTGTACACAATCTCTGGAGATGTGAGTTTGAGGAGGCAGAACTTGTTGAGTCCAAATGCATAAGTTCTTTCTGAATCTGATCAGAACTTGCAGGATTAACTGGAGGATTCTAACTTAAATATCACTAGCTACTGCCTATGCTACACGAGTACAACTTATCCATTCAACAGTTGGGGAAAAACACAGCAACTTGACAGAATATGGATTTGGCTGCTCTGAAATAGTTGTTAGACTGTCTTCTGCCCAAAATACATCTTCATGGATTTACACTAGGGTTACACCATGCTTCAAATTTTTTGACATTTTCAGTGATTCCGGCCCTGGGACAGACCTGGCTAGCAATGAATATTTCTGATCCCACTGGTCATTTGTACCCAAATAAGAGCTGTGGGGGAAGTCCTGAACCCTATATTTCCAGCACTTGACTAATTCCCAGTGCTTTCACTTGACTCGCATTGAGCATATCCTAAGCATGTATCAGGTGGGTTATCACATTTCTCAGCTGTTGTTCCTGATTGTAAGGACTGCTGGACAGGTGCAGACAATAGGAATTGTGCTGCTGCTAAGAGGGAGTAGGAGTGAAATAAATAGGTGTACAGTGAAATTTGCTTAGAGCTTATATTCAATTTTTATTTTCGATTTTATCTAAATTCCTGGTACCCCACACTACTGAATTTGATCGTGGTAGAGATTCACCTGTTGCACATTTATGCAATGAAGTTGTAGGTGAAGTTACTTCAACAAAAATAAATGCAAGTTCAGCACAAACCTAAAACAGATAAGCATCAGCTTGCATTTACGTAGCACCTTTCACAATCTCATGTTAAGCTATTCCAAAAAACTTTACAGCCAAAGATATACTTCTGAATTATAGTTACTGTTGCAATGTTGGAAATGTTACAGCTAATTTCTACACACCAATATCCCACAAACAACATCGAGGAGACAGTTAATTTTGTCAGTTGGGAGATTAGTTGAGGGGGTTATTAGTTTTCACTAGAATGTGAATTTACATTAAGGTTTTCAGGATTAGTAAAAGGTATATATTTTCCCTGACAGTCTGTTTATGAACTCGTTACTTGGAGATAGCCATAGCTTGAATTCCTAGCTGTGATATGGTACATCCAGAACAACATGGTTTAGAGGAGTAGGTGCTAGTAAAGTAGGGGACTCTGTTGATGAGACATTGTATTTTCTAGCAATCTATAAATAGCTGTTGCTGTTGTTATAATTTAAACTTCATATTTGGATCCTCTAAATGTCAAACCAAATGGCTTTTAACTGTCATCAGTTCATGTTACAGCATTTACTTCCAGAGACTAGGGATCCTTTATATCAGTGAGACATTATTAAATATGAACAATCTGTTTAAGTCCAATGGTCTGACAGCTATTTTCAGTCCAATGAGACTGTCTCCATGAATTTGGCAGAATCCTGAGAAATATTTTTTGTATGCCAAGAAAAAGACCATAAATGGTCTTAATATTTTGATATGTTCAGAAACTGATCTGTCATTCTATAGAACTACGCTCCTTTATGAGGATCCTTTTCCCTTCAAATGCAGCTTACCCCAAAATCTTCATTGTTTATTAAGCATTTAGACATTTACTATATAAGGGGACTGTATGCCATTGATGTGGCCAACAGGAAAGAATAGAGGAAATATTGTGTGCTCTCACTGTTATCATCTGGATTGCTGAGGGCTGCCTTGTGTAATTAGGTGATTGCAACAAGACTGACTACTATCTCATCAAACAGGATGACCAGAGAGCTTTTAGGGTCATTTCTGACATTTTTTTAATGTGTACCATTGAAAGACAGTACTGTCAGTAAAATGAATGCAACAGCATAGACCATCTATACAATGATGATCCAATGTTTGGTGGTTTGAGATTACAATTGAAAAGGCCATATATATGTCAAAACACAGATTGGAGAAATGCTGATTTTGAGAGAATAAAACTTGGTGAAATAAAGTTGCAAAGGTTTTGGAACTAGTAACATAGAACAGCATTAGAAAACATTTCAACACAGTCCAGGAAAAACATACTTTATGAACAAGCAAAAGCAAATGAAACAGTAATGAAATGCTTTGGATGAACAAAGACAGAAGAGAAAATTGAGGTACTAAAAATGATATAGATGATGTTTATGGACAGCAGAGATAAGGAAGAATGCAAAGAGACTGAGAGAGAAATCAAAAATAATTAGGAGACAAAGAGGATCAAGGAAATTAAACTACCGCATAAATAAAATTTGAGAGTGCGTTGCTGGAAAAGCACAGCATTCGAAGAGCAGGAGAATCAACATTTTGGGCATAAGCCCTTCATCAGGAATGAGCTTTTCCAGCACCACACTCTCAACTCTGATCTCCAGCATCTGTAGTCCTCACTTTCTCCTAGTCTTCTGCTCCTCGGATACTGCCTGACTGGTTGTACTTTTCCAGCACCACAGTCTCGACTCTGAACTCCAGTGTATGTAGTCCACACTTTCTCCCTGCATAAATAAAATAGATTGATTGTTTTTTTTTGCCATGTGACAGTGAAATGCTTTGTTTATGAGGAGAACAAGCAGATCACAGTGAGCAAGGATGTACAAATCAAAAAGACTTAGACAGAGGCATACATGTTACCTGCACAGGGCATGTGCTAAGCAAGATCAGCATTACCAATATCAACATTATTTGAGGTGAGAGAGTCCATTCATCAGTTTAATAACAATCGGGAAAAAGCTGTTCCTGAACCCGCTGGTGCACATGTTCAGACTTCTGTATCTTCTACTTGATGGAAGAGATCATTATCAGGCTGTGATGGCTCTTTGATGATATCCCTGTGTAGTTATTTCAATTATTTTCACCATTGGATCAAAGGAAAAAAATGTCATCAATGTATTTGGTGTATAGCATTCGTTGGAGGTCCTGCATAGAAACAAGTACTTCATCATAGAATCACTACAGGGCGGAAACAGGCCATTTGGCCCAACATATCTATACTGACCCTCCAAAGAGTATCCCACCCAGACCCATTCCCTTCCATGTTACTCCACATTTCCCGTTTGTGATGCCCATATAACATACCTTTGAACACTTTAGCATGACCAATTTACCTAAACTGCACATCTATGGACTATGGGAGGAAACTGGAGCACCTGGAGAAAACCTAAACAGACAGGGAGAATGTGCAAACTCCACACAGACAGTTGCCCAAGGCTGGAATCGAACCCAGGTCCCAAGCACTGTAAGGCAGCAGTGGTAACCATTGAACCATTGTGTCATACTTCTACTCCTTTCAAAGATTCACAAAACCAACACACTTGGACATCGCATCTTATCAGGTTGTGTGAAAACCTCTCTGACTGTGCCAAGGACTTCTTGAAACCCATTGTACCTAGAACCCCCAGCTTCTGTCGTGACTCCACAGATTTCCTACAGAAACTCAGTACCCATGAACCAGGCACAATGGTCATTTTTGCACTCTATACCCACATCCCTCACAATGGTGACATCGCTGCAAGAGCATCAGTACTCAATACCAACAATTTCCAATTTTCAGGTGCCATCCTACAACTCATCCACGTCATCCTCAACTACAACCTTTACCTTTGACAACCAGTTCTCCATTCAGACAGATAGAACATCCATTGGGACCAAATTTGTACCCAAGGTGCCAACATTTTCATGCACAAGTTCAACACAGGACTTCCAACCAATGTTATACACTGGTACATTGACCACATTTTCGTCCTTTGGTCTCATGGCAAGGAATCTCTGAAACAACTACATGGTGATATCAACAAGGAATCACTGAAACAACTACATGGTGATGTCAACAAGTTTCAGCTCACTGTCAGACATATCATGAACTACTTAGAATCAGCCTTCTTCTTGGACACATGTATCGCCATCAAAGATGGACACCTCAGCACTTCACTCCACTGTAAGCCTGTGGATAACCTCATGATGCTACACTTCTCGAGCTTCCCCTATAGACAAGCCCTACACAGACACAAGATCTGCTCAGAAGAGAGGGAATGTGACAAATAACTGAAGATGTTGAAGGATGCCCTCATAAGAATGGGATATGATGCTCAGCTCATCAATTGCCAATTCTATGTGCCACTGTGTAAAGCCATAATAATCTCCTTAGAAAGCAGAAATGGGATATCACTGATAGGGTACCCTTTGTCATCCAGTACTTCCCTGAAGCGGAGAAGCTATGTCATGTTCTTTGCAGCCTTCAACACCTCATTAACAATGATGAATACCTTGTCACGATTTTCCCTACGATTCCACTTCTTTCCTTCAAACAGACCATTGCTCATTGCAAATGACTCAGCCTTCAGGACAACATTGATCACAGCACACCGCAACCCTGCCATAGCAACCTCTGCAGGACATGTCAGATCACTGAAATGGATCCTACCGTCACATGTGGGAGCACCATCTACCACATACATGGCAGGTACTCATGTGACTTGGCCAATGTTGTCTCATCAATGTCCCATGCCTCGGCCAATGATGCTCCGAGGCATGGGACATTGATGAGACCATGCAGACTCTACAAAAATGAACATATGGACACTACACAATGATCAACATACAGGAGGGTTCCCTCCCATTGGTGGAACACTTCAGTCATCCAGGACATTCAGCATCCAATCTTTTCATGAGTGTCCTCCAAGGCAGACTTTGAGATATGCAATAACACAAAATTGCCGAGCAGAGGCTGATAGCTAAGTTCCATACCTATGAGGACATCCTCAACCAAGATCTTGGGTTCATGTCACATTCAAGATAACATCATCACACTATATGCTCTCACACACACTCATACAGACTCACGCACACAGACCCACTCCCACACACAAACACTCACACATGTGTACTCACACTCACATATTCACACGCATGTACACACTCACAATCTCTCAAATGTGCACGAACATACACACTTGCACTCTTTCAAACATACATACACACAAAACTAAAACATAGTATCGAAGCGGGACATCATACTAAAGTGCATTGTCTAACCTGAGATGTCACCTCATGTACATTGATAAATTCTTTAATTATCTAGGGATAAAGACTTGAAAGAATCTGGATTTTGCATTATAATCAGTAATCTATCTCCTAACTGATTAAAGCATTCAACAAGGGCAGTTCATTTTAAAGTTGTTAATGTTTTGCTTATAAATACTGCATCTTATATCTCTCTATCATACTACACCCGAGAATGGAGTTGAGCAATCTTAAAACAACCTGTTCGACCATAGCCTGGTGTCGTTTGATTTTTGACCTTACCTTAGGAGAGTTTTGGTCACCTTACTTAGGTGTGTTCTGACTGATGTTTTCTATGGTTTTAGTAAGACTTACTTTTTGTTTGTACTCCATTCCCTTTCAAATAATGGTCCATTTGTCTTCCCTATTACCTGACATTAGCTGATTTTTTTTGTGACAACAGATTTATGAGGATTATGCTAGAATTGTAGGATTATCTTTATCAGGAATAAATTAACAGTTTGAGTCTCATTTCTCTTGAATTAAGAAGGAAGGATGACCTAATAAGGGCCTTTTAAACAATGGAATGTTTTGATAGGGTAGGAATAGTGTACAGAAATTCTCTGTACTAAAACTGGAATGTTCTGGTAAATCTCAGTCGGGTTGACACATCTGTGGAGTGACAAAACCAGAGCTAATATTTCTAGTTAAATATTACTTTTGTTTGGAGTTGAAAGTCTTGTTTCATCACTTTAAATGGTGCATTCCTGCCTCAAAAGGGCCTGTAGAAGACCTCTAGAAATTATACCTATCAAAGGATCGGCTTTGTGTTCCTGAAGTAATCAAATGTGAAATGCACTAGTCAAATTTTAATGAGATGTGGTATTTAATATTTTTCAGATCTAAAATGCAGGCCAGCAAATGTATTCTGCAGTTGTCTCAACCCCACCAACCTGCCTGAAACACACTCAATTTCACAATGTCATATGTCCCAGGAGTGATTGATGTTTCAAACAGTAAATCACTTCAATTGTTTGCAACAAGTACTGAAAGTACTAATTTGCCTGCATTTGTAAAATGTCCAACACATTATCAAACATTAGACACAATTTCATAATTGGAACAATATTTCCTAAAGATGCAAAATATGCAAGAACTTTGCTGACAACTAACTTAGGATTTTCAGTTAAGCATAGAGTGTGGCACACTTGTATACAAGGAAAGCTGCATATATTAATACATAAGTCCCTGTTCTTTGCAGACAGAAAGAACATATATACCCACTGCAACTGTTTCAAGTCAAACAAATAGGTGACAATCATTTTCTGAGTTGGTTCACAGGACAATGCCTTTGATAAATTTGGGTCAACTTTCTTGGTTTAAAGGTTAGCCAACATTTGTCAGTTATCAGTAGCTGGTGCATTTCCCACAATTGTACCTCCACTAATCAGATCCCATTTCCCACCAATCATTATTAATACATTATTAATGTTGTTGCCAATCTACTTTGATATTTTATGCAGATGAATGCAACATGAAAAGCTTTGACAAAGTATGTCTTTTGTCAGCAATACTCAGCTTCATAAACAATGAGATGCACCAATACGAAGTCCAAGCACCTGATACAATCCTACAGATGTTTTGAATGAACTTACAATTAAATACTTAAAGCAGTGTTAAGTGTCCTCAGAAAAGAAACTATTTAAACAGGATTTATTTTCTTTGTATCTTAATATGCGAAGTACACTTATATCCTCCAGAATACAGTCTGAAATCTTCATCTCACAGTGCTCTAATTCAGAAGAAATCTGCATATCTAATTGCAAATATTTATGATGACTACATCTGGCTGAGCCTTAAAGTACAACATCTAATAATTTTCGCATAACGTTGCTCAATTTATTTTAAAGTTACTAGTGGGTCCCATCTGATAGTGCTCATGTTAACTATGAGCAGCTTTATAACAAGATCTAATCTTAAACATGTCTGTTGAATATCTTTTATTGCTGAGTTTTGTACATACCCAAGCCCAAATTTATGGCA
Source organism: Chiloscyllium plagiosum (assembly GCF_004010195.1). Classification (NCBI taxonomy): domain Eukaryota; kingdom Metazoa; phylum Chordata; class Chondrichthyes; order Orectolobiformes; family Hemiscylliidae; genus Chiloscyllium; species Chiloscyllium plagiosum. The sequence continues at coordinate 59,268,650 of NC_057723.1, read as the reverse complement.
AAATAATCTGATTCCTTGGATTACATAAAAGAAATGAAAGAGCCTTCACTTTTGTAGTACTTTTCACTAATTCAAAATATCCAAAGCATTTTTCAGCCAATTCAGAAATTTAGAGGTACAGTCACAGTTGGCATGTAGGAAGTGCAGTAATCGAAATGCATACAACAAATTCCCAGAAACCTCATTTGTTTATTTCCCATTTTGTCTTCTGTTTTTGCTACTGCTTTCCTCTCTTCTATTCTCCTGCTTACCCCATCTCCCGACTGTTTTAGTTTAAACCCTTCCCAACTATATTAGCCAATACTCCTACTAGGACATCAGTTCTGGTACATCTGAGGTGTAACACAGTCCCACCTCCCTCAAAACTGGTCCCAGTGTCCCAGGAATCTGAGACCCTCCCACTTGCAACAACTCTCCAACCACATATTCATCAGATATATCCTGTTAATTCTCCTCCGACTAGCAAATTGCAATCCTGACATCACTACTTTTGAGGTCTTACTTTTTAACTTGATTGCTATGACTCTATCGGAAAAAGTGAGGACTGCAGATGCTGGAGATCAGAGCTGAAAAATGTGTTGCTGGAAAAGCGCAGCAGGTCAGGCAGCATCCAAGGAGCAGGAGAATCGACGTTTCGGGCATAGGTCTGACCTGCTGCGCTTTTCCAGCAACACATTTTTCTGCTATTACTCTATCACCTACTTTTAGGACCTCACCCTTTTATCTTTACCTGTTTTTTATACATGATTAGTGATCAGATCATTTGTTTTAGTGGTTTTTGTTGTGGGACAGTTGGAAAGTCTCGGCTGGCACTCCAGTGCAATTTTAAGAAAATCGTTGAGGTACCATTCTTCACACGAGACATTAAACCAATTAAACTTCCAGGTGGACATAAAAGATCCCATGACACTATTTTGTCGATCAGGGAACTCTCAATATACATCTCACAACCTACATTGAGAATAATCTAGTCATTACCACTTTTTTGTTTGTCGGATATTGCTGATTGCAAAGTGAGTGCTTCATCTCGTACGTTTACAAAAGTCATAGAACATAAAACATTACAGCGCAGTATAGGCCCCTTCGGCCCTCAATGTTACGCCGACCTGTCACACTAATCTGAAGCCCATCTAACTTACACTATTCCATGTACGTCTATATACTTATCCAATGACGACTTAAATGTACTTAAAGTTGGCGAATCTACTACCGTTGCAGGCAAAGCATTCCATACCCTTACTACTCTCTGAGTAAAGAAACTACCTCTGACATCTGTCCTATATCTATCACCCCTCAATTTAAAGCTATGCCCCCTCATGCTCGCCGTCACCATACTTGGAAAAAGGCTCTCCCTGTCCACCCTATCTAACCCTCTGATTATCTTATATTTCTCTATTAAGTCACCTCTCAACCTTCTTCTCTCCAATGAAAACAGCCTCAAGTCCCTCAGCCTTTCCTCGTGAGACCTTCCCTCCACACCAGGCAACATCCTAGTAAATCTCCTCTGCACCCTTTCCAAAGCTTCCACATCCTTCTTATAATGCGGTGACCAGAACTGTACACAATACTCCAAATGCGGCTGCACTAGAGTTTTGTACATCTGTAGCGTAACCTCATGGCTCCGGAGCTCGATCCCTCTATTAATAAAAGCTAAAACACTGTATGCCTTCTTAACAACCATGTCAACCTGGATGGCAACTTTCAAGAATCTGTGTACCTGGACACTGAGGTCTCTCTGCTCATCTACCACTACCAAGAATCTTACCATTAGCCCAGTACTTTGCATTCTGGGTACTCCGACCAAAGTGAATCACCTCACACTTGTCCGCATTAAACTCCATTTGCCACCTCTCAGCCCAGCTCTGCAGCTTATCTATATCTCTCTGTAACCTACAACATCCTTCGTCACTATCTACAACTCCACCGACCTCAGTATCATCTGAAAATTTACTAACCCACCCTTCTACGCCCTCATCCAGGTCGTTTATAAAAATGACGAACAGCAGTGGACCCAACACAGACCCTTGCGGTGCACCACTAGTAACTGGATTCCAGGATGAACATTTCCCATCAACCACCACCCTCTGTCTTCTTTCACCAAGCCAATTACTGATCCAAACTGCTATATCTCCCAAAATCCCCTTTCTCCACATTTTGTACAATAGCCTACTGTGGGGAACCTTATCGAATGCCTTGTTGAAATCCATATATACCACATCAACCAGTTTACTCTCATCTACCTGTTTGGTCACCTTCTCAAAGAACTCAATAAGGTTTGTGAAGCACGACCTACCCTTCACAAAACCGTACTGACTATCCCTAATCAAGTTATTCTTTTCTAGATGGTTATAAATCCTATCTCTTATAACCTTTTCCAACACTTTACTGAAGTAAGGCTCACTGGTCTATAATTACCAGGATTGTCTCTACTCCCCTTTTTGAACAGGGGAACCACATTTGTTATCCTCCAGTCTTCTAGCACTATTTCTGTAGAACACTTCAGAATACGAGCCAAAAAATGCTTTGGTTATCCTGAAATCATGAAATTATCTGTACAAATTTAAGCCTTTTATTTTACATTTTTATATTCAATGAAATATTTGGAAGCAATGTAAACAGTTGTTGAGGATAGGGACTGAGTACATTCAGAAACCAAGGGCCACACCTAGCATTGACAGTGTTGAAAATTGTCTTAACAGTGCACACAGTAGAGTTTCTAATCCTTCCTTTTAATCATGAACGACGAGTGACTTCTATGATTTAGTAGTATTTATGAAATAGTAGGACAGTAAGAAATGGAGAAGACACAACTTACTTAACCACTCCTTATTAGAAAATCCCTCCCATACCCAGGATCAGCCTGGTAAACTGCAATGTTTGTATATTTTATCTAGATAAAGGAACCAAAACTGTCCTAGAATATTCTGACTCATGTTTTCTATGATTTAATACCCATTTTTGTACTCCATTCCCTTTCAAATGAGGTCCATTTGCTTTCCCCATTAGCCATTGAACTTGGTTAACCGTTTTTTTGTAATTCATGCACGAGGATCTCCAAATCCCTCTGTGATGAAACTTTCTGCAGTTTCTCTCCATTTAAATAATTTTTAGCTCTTCTATTATTTCTGCCAAAGCACATAACTTATTTTTCCTTCATTATATTCAATCAGTCAGTTTTGTTCCTACTTATATAATGTGTCCATCTGGAGAACCTTTGTATTATCATTACAACTTACTTCTCCAACTATTTTGTGTCATCTGAAAACTTAGCAATAACTTTGTATTATCATTACAACTTACTTCTCCAACTATTTTGTGTCATCTGAAAACTTAGCAATAAACTTTAGTCCCGTCATCTTTGTCCCTAACATATAATGTAAATCATTGTGGTCTCTACACTGTTTTGTGCAGCGCTTAAATAGATACAGGCTGCCATCCTAAAAATGTCCCCTTTATCCAAACGCTCTATCCTCTGTTAGTTATTCCTCTCATAACGATACCACCCCAACACTTCGGATTCTTATCTTATGAAGTAGCCTTATGTAAAATACCTGATGGAAATCCATGAAATACTTCTGGAAATATGTGACATCTACTGGTCCCCGTTTATCGACACTGCTTATTACCTCCTTAATGAATTCTAATAAGTTATATATGATTTCCATCACAGTAACTCTGCTTGATCATTTTATATATATTTCTAAATTTTCTGCTCTTACATTCTATATAATCAACTAACATTTACAAGATTGGGGGTGACACAGTGGCTCAGTGGTTAGCACAGCAGTGGTTAGCATAGTACTGGGGACCTGGGTTCAATTCCACCCTTGGGTGAGCATCTGTGTAGAGTTTCCATGTTAGGTTGGCATGGTGGCTCAGTGGTTAGCACTGCTGCCTCAGAGCACCAGGGACCTGGGTTCAATTGCTACCTCAGGCGACTGTCTGTGTGGAGTTTGCACATTCTCCCTGTGTCTGTGTGGGTTTGCTCCAGTTTCACAGTCCAAAGATGAGCAGGTCAGGTGAATTGGCCATACTAAATTGCTCGTAGTGTTAGGTGCATTAGTCAGGGGCAAATATAGGGGAATGGGTCTGGGTGGGTTACTCTTCAGAAGGTCGGTGTAGACTTGTTGGGCTGAAGGGCCTTAACTCATACTGTAGGGAATCTAGTCTAATCTAATAACAGATGTTAAGCTAACATGATACATGTATTTTTCATCTTCCTTAATTTTTTTGAATAATGGTGGTGGTGCACTGACAATTTCCCATGACTGGGATGTGAGTTAACTGGCCATTTATTCGCCATCCCTAGTTGCTCTTAAGAAGTGGTGGTCTTGAGCTACCTTCTTGAATTGCTGCTATCTATGCAATGCACAATATTTATTCAATTCCTCTGCCATTTCCTGGTTGTCCTTTTAAAACTTTCCTCTGGTTTGTCATTAATCTTGGTCACATTGAATGATTTTTTTCTTTCAACTTGATACTATCTTTAACTTCCTTGGTAAAGCATAGTTTTCCTAGAATCCCTACCATTTGGTCCAACAAGTCTACACTGACCCTTCGAAGAGTAACCTACCCAGATCCATTCCACAACCCTATTACTCGACATTTACCCCTGACTAATGCACCTAACCCACTCATCCCTGAACACTCTGGGCAACTTAGCATGGCCAATTCATATCTTTGGATTGTGGGAGGAAATCAGAGCACCTGGAGGAGACCCACGCAGACACAGGGAGAATGCGTAAACTCCACATAGACAGTTGCCCAACACTCGAATTGAACCTGGGTCCATGGCACTGTAAGCCAGTAGTACTACCATTAAGTCATAGTTGGTTTAATACCTTGATAGAATCCTTTTTTCTCACTGGGATATATCTACTATGGATCATTGACTCTTTTCTTAAATGTCTGACATTGTTCCTCAAAAATCGTTTCTGCTAAACTCCTTTCCCAGTCCATTCCACCAATTCAATCCTCATTTCCTTTCTCGCAATTACCTTTATTTAAGTTTAGCACAATTGATTCTATGCTTTTCCTCTCAAACTGAATGCTAACTTCTACCATATTATGAGTCACTGTTCCCAAAGGGTATCTTTTACTCAGAGATCATTTATTAAACCTGCCTCATTATACATTATCAGATGCAAAATTTCCTGGTCTGTTTTTTGGTCCACAACATATTGTTCTAGGAAACTGTTCTGAAAAGACTCTGAATTTATACCTGTGGCCAGCTCTGCTAGTTTGATTATTTAAATCCACATGAAGATTAAAGTCACCCATTATTAATCTATTGCATTTTTACTTGCCTTCATTATCTCTCAGTTTATTCTCTGTCCTACAATATAACTGTTGTGGGACCAACCGACTACACTCACCAGTGTTCCTTCTCCTTGCTATTTCTTATCTCCACCCATATGGATTTTACATCTTCTGATCCAAGGTCATTTCTTGCTATTATACCTATTCTGATGTGTACTAACAAAGCTACAATACCATCCTTTCCTTTTGCCTGTCCTTTTGAAAAGTTAAAATGATTCCTAGTTACATTCACAGCAAAAAGGCCACGCTCATGAATTAGGAACTGAAACTAGCAGCTTTTACATGACCTGACAAGAAATGCAACAGGAAATGATTTCCACTGTGGTATCATAAATCAGTGACAATGGGGAATGTATAGTATGTGTTCTCCTCTCCACTTCAAAAAAAAATATATTGTTGACCCATTACTTTCTGTTTAAAATTAGTGGTTGCTGCTCATGTGTTCATTCAACATTACAGGCTATTCAATAATATGCCAAAGAATGAAGCCATGGGCATTTGCACAATGTCACAGCATTGTTATGATCAGTAACCGGTTGAGGGTCCTGAATTTCTTATGGCTGTAGAAGGGATACACCAGATTGTTAAGCACCCAAGTAAGGTGGGATGAACTAATTTATCTTCTTTATTCACTTGACTCCTTGGTTGACGTAACAAGGTTAATTTAATCAGAAACTATTCCTTTATGGATAACTTGCCCCAAGATAAAATGAATTTACATTTTAAAAAGGAACCAATTTAACCAGGCTTTCATTAGTTCATGAATTAATGAGTTTATTAGTTACAAAATATCTCAAGAAATAATAATGTGGCACATGCACAGGTTAGGAATAAGAAGTTAGTTCAAAAATTGATAGTTAAGGACAAATATGGATCAGACACTGAGTCAATCCTGAACAGTAGATAGTCAAACGTTGCAACTGTTACAATGGATGGCACCTGTATCATTGCCTTTAATAGTTGAACTGTCAATTGCAATTTTTTTGGCCTTCCAGGTTGATTGAAAATCTTTCACCTCAATTCCTTTCAACAGCATTATGATCCCAGCTGACATTACTGGATCTGGAAATGTGTAATGATGTAGGTTAAATAAATAAATGGACAAGTCAGACCTTGAATCAAATCTAGCTTGATAGAATATATTTTGTGCATTCTTTATTTGTCATGATGATCTTTCACTGAAATATAAGTTAATGAGAGTGCAGATTTTGTATTAACAATAACAAAGAAGCGTATTACACAAAAGAAGTAAACATGAAATAAATGAACCAAGCTATCTATATACAACGGTTAAAAAGATTTCAAAACACACAGCAAAATAAAATCATATCCACTGCCCAACATCAACACTTCACAGTTAATCAGAATCCAGATTTTTAAAAAATCCTCATATAACGTATGGGTTTCACATACCTGCTTCTTCTCGGTTCCTGTCCTGTGAGTTGTAAAGTCTTATCCTTGAATACTCTCATAAATTAGTTCTCAGACTTTCTCAGTTTTGAATAATCTGCAAATTTCTGATGAAACACACTGGAAGTTTCCCAGCCTATACACTTTTACTGAGGTAATTTATTTTCTTAACTGCTCTGAACATGTTTATCTACAGAAGGTTATATTTGCTTCTGGCCCCAGTCATGTTGCCTTTGAACTAAATCCAAAAGCTTTTGAAATAAATTAAACTTTGTTCATTCCAGATTCAACTGCAATTAATAACTTAATGCTCTCTCTCTCAGTATAAATTCACACAATACAGAATCATAAAATCTCTACACTGTGGAAGGAGGCCATTCAGTTCATTGAGTCCACACTGATCCTCTAAAGACCATCACACCCAGACCCACTCCTCTACTCTGTCTCTTAACCCTGTATTCCTATGGCTAATCCACCTTGATTACACATCCCTGAACACTGCAGGCAATTTAGCATCGCTAATCCATCCAACCTGCACATCTTTGGACTGCTGGAAGAAAGTGAGTACCCAGAGTAAACCCACGCATACGTGGGGAGAACATGAAAACTCCACACAGTCGCCTAAGGATAGAATCAAACATGGTCCCTGGCACTGAGGCAGCAATGCTAATCACTTAGCCACCATATTAAAAAAAACCCTTCTTAAAACCTGGCAAACACCCATGCAAACATGGACAGAATGTGAAGACTCTACATAGTCAACCAATACTGGAATCAAACACAGGTCCTGAACACTATGAGGCAATTGTGCTAACCACTGTGTCACCATGCCACCCTATGCAGAGTTGCAACAGATCCTTCGGTCCAACTTGTCCATGCTGACCAGACATCCCAATCTGACTTAGTCCCATTTGCCAGCATTTGGCCCATATCCCTCCCTATTCATAAACCCATCCAGGTGCCTTTTAAATGTTGCAAATGCATCTGCCTCCTCCACTTCCTCTGTCAGCTTGTTCCATATGTGCACCACCTTCTACATGAAAATGTTACCCCTCCAGGTCCTTTTTAAATCTTTCCCCTCTCACCTTACTCCAGATATCCTTCCAGTCACCTGCTCCCTTTGATACATTCTGGTTTAACATCATGGTCCTGGAAAGTATGACCTAATTAGTTAGTAATCTCCTTCACAAAAATAGACCAACATCTTTATATAACTGGTGTGGAATCCAGACTCTTAAAAAATTAATATGTACATCACATATCTTTCATCACAATAACGGCTGGCTGTTAGTTCTTTATTAAAATAAAATTTTGGAATTAAATGTTTAAAAATTAAAAATATAACTAAAAAGGAACATTTATACAGTACTGTGTAATATTTCCTCAGTTTCATCAACTCATGTGAAAAATATTAATCAAATCATGAAACTAAAATGCTTAGGCAAACTCCGTCTTAAAAGAAATTCTGAAATCCCAAAGGCAGATTCTAACGCCCAAGTTCAAAATTATCATACAAAGTACTGACAGAACAAATGAACAAGAAATTTTACACGCATTGTCTTAAACATTTGTTGAAGTCTTCATTAATATATTCTACAGTTCTATTGCATGTGAAATGTTCCTGATGGTACAGTTGCAATATATGGACAGTAGACTAAGATCCTAGACTTGAGATCTAAGTATAAATATAAGCCATAGAATAATAGTCATAGAGACACACAGCATGGAAACCTACCCTTCAGCCCACCTCATCCATGCCAATCAACCATTCTAAATCTCTCGATTATCCAATGGACACGGGCAGCCAGTATTTCGCTCAGTTAATCGAATTCTAGATAGTCGAATGCCAGATAACATAGTTTAGCCGAGCATTCAGACCTTGTGATCTTGCTGGATAATCTGATATTCAGATAATCAAAGTTCCTCTGTAGTCCCATTTGTGCATATTTGATCAGTCTCCCTCTAAACCTTTCCTGTTCATGCACCTGTCCAAATGTCTTCTAATATTGCAAGTATATCCACCTTTACCACTTCCTCTGGCAGCTCATTTCATGCACACACCACTCTATGTGAAAAGGTTTCCCCAGAGGTCCCTTTTAAATCTTTCCCCTCTTATCTTGGAATGCCATGCTTCTAGGAATTCTCGAGAATTCCTAGAAGCATGGCATTCCAACCCGAACTCTATTAACACACACATCGAGTTAGACCCTATCTACCACCCCCTGAGAAAAAGAACAGAAAGTGACTTCACCACAGGAAATGACATCACCAACTCAAAGAAACCCAAACATATAAATAGAAAGCAGGAATTATTAGTAGTGCTTCATCTGAGGCCCACTGAAAATGTTACCTAATAGGGTGATGAAATGTCTGGAAATGAACCTTCCAGCTCAGCGAGCAAATCTACATCCAGTCACCCCTTATATATTACAGACAACTAACCCTCCTGTGTTCCCTTGATCTGTTATTCATTCCTAAAATGAAGTGTTTGCTTTTTATTTGTTGATGAGATGTGAGCATCACTGGCTAGGCCAGCATTTATTGCTTACCCCCTAATCTTCCTGGAGAAGATGATGTTGAGCTTCCTTCTGGAATTACTGCAGTTCTTGGGGCAGGCACAGCCACAGTGCAGTATGTACTAACTGGTGAAATGAGCTCAAGCTGCCTCTGTTAATTCTTAGAATATTTGTTCCAGTGCTCATTATGTACAATGAGTTCAATAAAGCAAAATGAGCTGCTGAACTCCAGACCTGAACTATACCTTTGTCATCTGAGATACTTAAAGCAAGAGATGAACAATATTTTAGAATGGTGTTTGAGAACCAGTCCCCAAAATACACTCAACTGTGGCAAGTTGTTACATTCTATGCTTCTGAACAAGTGGACAGTGAGCAATCAGTGACCAGGAGGGAGGAAAAACAACAACAAGAAAAAGGTGAGAGTTAATTAAGGTCAATGCAGATGTTAAACCTTTGTGTATATTATTAATATTTAAGAAGTGTATGACACACAAGATGAAATATTGATGGGCAAGCATGTTAAAATCAGGATACTTGTTTTGATTAAATTTCACAATTATAAAGAAGTGTAAGTATGGAGACACAAGGTAAATATTAATTAGTCTTTATTTTATCTTCTTTTCTATTTTTAGTTTTGAACAACTATATGGGAATACTTTGCCTAGGACACAATGTATTTTTCACAACAGCTACTTGAAAAGTCATTATCCATTTGTCACATTCCTGTAAGAAAGAACAATTTTTAAACCATGATCTGTTTAATATGAAATCTCTGTCCAAGTTGGAATTCATCACATTTGAGGATTAAATACTGTCATGATAACTGTCAATTTCTCATTTTATACATTTCCAGTTCTTTGTCCTTTTTCCCGTCAGGTCAACAATAATTTGTTGCAGGGAAAAGAGCCAAGAACCAGATTCTGTAATGCAAGGGCAAAATGTTCCAGAGAATGGTTTACGCCTGTTACTAAGTATAAAGTAATGTGACTCAGTAACTTTAATATAGGCATATTCAGTATGTTCTTGCTAAGAATAAATATTATAGTTTATGTGGAGACACAATACGGATGAAAATACTCTACAATATTTGAGGATCCAAGTGCTTCACGTACATTATTTGTTGGAGAGTAAACCACTGTTTTGGATAGAGCCATTGAAATGGAGGGAGAAAGTTGGGCAGTAAAAATGAACTGTCAATGACTTACAACTTTGCTTTGGATACAAGAGGAATTCCAATTACAACTAGCTTTACATGAAAACAAGCCCAAAACAAAACACCACTTCAAGATTGCAAATTAAGCTACTATATACTCTGCATGTTCTGCCCAGATTTTGCCCATTTTGGTGTCAATAGGCAATACAAGTTATTAGATCCCTGGTACCAGATTCAAGGAGCTTAACACTCGGTTGAAACAATGTTGAAGTTAATGAAGTTAATGTTTGAGTCCCAAAGATTCTGGTGTAAATTTTTTAAAGTCTCTCCTTCATTTAATGCCTGAAAAGTACTAAAATGAGATTGACATTCTCCCTGTTGAACCCTTAAATTATATTGACCTTTAATCCTGGGGAAAGACATCAGCATTTATTTATGGTAAATCTCTGTTCTTGATCCTTGGCAAAGGATTCATCTAACTTTTTATAAAATTATTGTATCTAGTCTTATTGTTGCCTTTAATATTGAATCTAGAACTTCCATTTACATTGAATAATTGCTGCAACAAAGTGTCTGCAAGGAAACATTTGCATTCAAATATTTTTGAACAAATTGTTATTTCGCTAGATATTATGAGCAATACAAAAGGCTATGAAACCGTATTAGACCTTTTTTTTTGCAGCATTAGAACTGACAGCGTTCCCTATTTATATTTACATATATTTGCATACAATTGGGTTTGAAAATATTTGCCCAACTGGGTACTAAAATTATACGTTGTGAATGGTGCATTCAAAGCAACAGGGCATTTGGGAATTTAATGAATGTGAGGACTAGCAGCCTAACTTTTAAGCAAAGTAGATTTATGGATTAAGAAATTAATAGCAGAAAGACTGAAAAAGAATGTGAATTAGATTGGAAGAATTCAATGTTAATCAGGTACAGAAAGAAAAATAAAGAGAAGGAAATAAGGCTAAGAAGAAAGGAAATAAAACAAAAATAAAAAAAACAGTTAAAGTGTAAAATTAACAAGTGTAAAATTTCATAATTTTTTTTAAAACTTCCTGGGCCAGATATGTTGATTGGTAATCATTGGCAATTATCTTTTGAAAGGGTACTTCTACAGTATGGTGAAAATAGTTACATTTCTGTGAGAAAAAGAATAGGCCATTAATGTGCAAATATAGTAACTTTACAGAAGTTAGGGGAGGTTAAGGGCAAGATGCCACTTCTACAGTAATAGTGGAGGAAGTCAAGTCCTACAGCAACTTGAGATGATTCATACTCATAGGGTATCACTCCCTCACCACAAATTGTTGGTTGATTTGCACATGAATAACTCTAAAAATCTGAATGATCAGTGGGTTTTTGCTTTGCATAATCTAGCCCAATAACTACATGTCCTTTTCATTAAATATTAATAATTTCATTACTTCTTCCAACAATCACTGGAGGAAAAGCAGCACTTCTATGAAAATAAAAGGTACGGATATATCTGAGAATTAACTTATATGTTAGCTGTTACACATTGTATGCATTCTTTCCTCTTTGTCAAAGCTTTTGGGTCAAAGGTTGTGTGTTCATGTCCCACTTCAGAGATTTGAGCACTTATTTCAGGTTGGCAGTTCATGTAGTATTGAACAAGCACTGTTTTTTGAATGTGTTTTCAAACAGTATTGTCTTTCAAATAAGTACATAGCATTCACTGTATGTACAATTATGCCTATCAGTAAAATAAATTATCGGGTCAATGATCTCATTACAGTTTGGAAGCTTTTCTGCAAATGCAGTGTATATCAAATCTTTCTAAAGTAAAATAATGACTTGAATAAAGAGAACTTGGGGTGTAGATACATAGTTCCTTGAAAGTGGAGTTGCAGGCACACAGGGTAGTGATAAGGCATTTTGTACGCTTGCCTTTATTGGTCAGTGCATTGGCTGTAGGAGTTTGGATGTCATGATGAGGCTGTACAGGACATTGTTTAGACCACTTTTGGAATAGAGTGTTCATTTCTGGTCTCCCTGATATATGAAAGATGTTATTAAACTCAAAAGGGTTCAGAAGACATTCACAAGGATGTTGCTGGGTTGGAGGGTTTGAGCTATAGGGAGAGATTGAATAATCTGGGACTATTTTCCCTGGATCATTGGAGGCTGAGGGGTGACCTTCTCGAGGTGTACAAAATCATGAGGGGTGTGGATAGGGAGAAAACAATACATTTTTTTCACAGGGTAGCAAAATCCAAAACTGGAGGGCATACATTTAAGGTAGAGGGGAAAGATCTAAAAGGGATTAAAGTGGCAGCTTTTTCACATAGTGGGTGGGCAATGCCAAAGGAAATGATGGAGGCTGGAACAATTGCAACATTTAAAAGTTAAAAATAATACAACACCAGGTTATAGTCAACAGATTTATTTGGAAGCGCTAGCTTTCAGAGCGTTGTTCTTTCATCAGGCAGCACTCCAAAAGATAGTGCTTCCAAATAAATGAGAAACTGGTGTTGTGTGATTTTTATCAAAGTCCACCCCAGTTCAACACTGGTTCCTCCACATCATGGCTAACATTTAAAAGGAACCTGGATGGATACATGAATAAGAACGGCTTAGAAGGATATGGGGCCAAATGCTGGCAAGTGGATGAGATTAGTTAAGGATATTTGGTCAGCATGAATGAGTTGAACAGTACGGATTGTTTCTGTGCCACACAACTCTATGACTCTATGACTATGAAACTTTTTGAAACACTGTGAAAATTACTATTAAAAATCATTAATTTCTAAAGCAATAATATTACTTTTAATAAGCAACAAATCAGACTAGGATTTCTTCATTTTGCATTAAAACCTGTGGAAGGCAAAATTCAACTGGTTTGACACATTTTCAATTGCATCATAACAGATCTACAGTTAAAGCAAAATTATGTCTATTTCATTGAGAAATCACTTGTGATGTAATAACTCTATTAAATACAGTAGAAATCTACAAGTAAATTATTATCTATAAAAGTCCATAAGATATCAAAACCTGGATTATCATTTAGTGAAGTGTACAATACTGGAACTTCGATTTAATTCACTCATAGACCTGAAATTTCATCCTTGAAGTAAGTATTGGGTGTTTGGAGAAGTCCTAGCCCTGTGCACGGATTTTGGAAGAATGTGGCTGGAAAGATGGGATCTTCAATGCTGGGGTCACAGGACTGCTGGGTGCAGAAGTTGGTTGCCTAATAGGTTGACTTCAATGTTATTGGTGTTTATCCAAGTAAGAATAAAACTAAAGGCCCTCACCTCAAAAATACCCTCAGCTGCCAAAAACTCCCCTTGCCCTATCCAGGTGACCTCCTCATATCTGCCTCTTATCCCCTATAGTCCCTCATGGCGTGAAACAACACCCATGGTCTCCATGGCGGGCTATGCTACTTCTATGCAAATTCATCCATCAGTCACTGTATAGAAACATTGAAACTGTCAGTTGAATATGTAAAGATGCTTTAAACAATATTTACGTATTGATAACATATCACTTCATTTTTAAAAACAATTTCCTTTCCCCTACAGGACAAAAAAATGTCAATTGTCCACACCCTTTAAAGTTTTAATAGCTAATATTGGAAAGCACTTGAAACCTTTAACCTTATGTACCTTATGTCAGTAAATATTATGAAATTGATAGCAGAGACTGGACTTCCAGAATGTGCCACAAGCAGAGGTGCTGGGTCTACTGCTTTTTGTTATTTACATAAAAGATTTGAATGTGAACATAGGAGGTATAGTTAGTAAGTTTGCAGATGACACCAAAATTGGAGGTGCAGTGGACCATGAAGAAGGTTACTTTGGATTACAATGGGATCTTGATCAGATTGGGCCAATGGGTTGAGGAGTGGCAGATGGAGTTTAATTTTAATAAATATGAGGTGCTGCATTTTGGAAAAGCAAATCAGAGCAGTACTTATACACTTAATGGGAAGATTCTGGAGAGTGTTGCTGAACAAACAGACCTTGGCGTGCAGGTTCATTGTTCATTGAAAGTGGAGTCGCAAGGAGATAGGATAGTGAAGAAGGCACTTAGTATGCTTTTCTTTATTGATCAGAGCATTGAGTATGGGAGTTGAGATGTCATGTTGCAGCTGTGCAGGACATTGCTTATGTCACTTTTGGAATATTGTGTGCAATTCTGGTCCCCCTCCCAGTGGAAGGATGTTGTGAAACTTGAAAGTGTTCAGGAAAGATTTACCATGCTGTTTCCAGGGTTGGAGGGTTTGAGCTATCGGGAGAGGCGAAATAGGCTGGGGCTGTTTTCCTGGAGCATTGGAGGCTGAAGAGTGACCTTATGGCGGTTTATAAAATCATGAGGGGAATGGTTAGGGTAAATAGACAAGGTGTTTCTACTGGAGTGGGAGAGTAGAGAACTAGAGGGCATAGGTTCAGGGTGAGAGGGAAAAAAATTTAGATTAGATTACTTACAGTGTGAAAACAGGCCCTTCAGCCCAACAAGTCCACACCGACTCTCCAAAGAGCAACCCACCCAGACCCATTCCCCTCCATTTATCCCTTCACCTAACACTACAGGCAATTCCCATTACTATTGTTTATCTCTTGCCTTATCCGGCCTTGTGCATAACAAAGTACAAGTTTTACTCGGCCATTTCACTACATCCTGCTGTGGCCCATTGTTAGGTATATCCTTCTTCACTATTATATACTTCCCCCACCTGTGACATTTCCTCCCTTTCCCCAACCATATTGATGCTTATGACCTTTTAATTGGGGTTTGTTTTCGTGCTTTTGCAAAAGTGGGAAACAGATGCTTATAACTACTGCTTGTACAAGCATATCTGGCTTAACCTACATCCTCACAGCACCTTATCTATTTGTCTGTAACATTTACCATTGTTTGCAGGCACGTTTCATTCTTGTATGCACATTTTAGCTAATACAAAAACAATTATATATTTCCTCCACATAGTTTTTATTCTTGTTGACTCAACTCTTGGTTGAAACAATTACACACTGGTGTGAGTGCATTTACCTTGCATAAGTAATTATGATTGCAGAAGTAACACTACTTTACATATATTTCACACTAATATAAAATGAAAGATAGCTATCTGCATGAAAATTGCAATCTAACTGCTGTGGAAGTCTATAAGTAGTATCAGTGCTGTGGTATGGGAAATCTCAATCAAATCATAACCTGAAAAATCAAACAGTATTTTCACAGGATTAAGTTAATAATTTCAAAGACTGAATAAGATTTATTTTCAGATTAAAAATGGAATTTAATGAGTCTGAAGAGTTTCAGGAACTTGCTCAATCAATTTAAAGTCTACTTCGAGCAGTTGTAATTCCCCACTGGCTTACTCACAAATCATTTTAGTCTCTCTTGTCTGCTTTAAACTTCAGATTTTGCATAGAAGTTCATTTAGATTGTTCATGATTTTTACTGTTATTTAATCTATTCATGTTTATTTGATTTCCTTTTAAATTAGTCAATTTGTGGCTGATCTATTCAACACAAGACTGGATTGTATTGATTCCTATGGTGTCTTTGCAGGCAGAAAGGTGAGGCATAAAATTGGCAGCGTCCCATGTGTATTGTTCCTGATACATACCAGCTACCCCTGCCAGAACTTTACCAGAAGTGAAGAAGGATGTACCCTGTCATTAACTAATTGAGTTCCATATGTAGTCAATTACAGGTCATTCATATTTCTCTGATCTCTACTTCTGAAGGTTAACCCTTGGTGCAAGAATCAATTGAGCAGTCTGGCAACTTTCACTACTTGGGCTTGCATCCAGGAAAGTTGGTGTATGGTAGGGGGATTACCTCATTTAGGGGCCTACTGTGATAATTGGAAATTCCTAATCCTAAGGTTCTCGCATCTGTATTTTACTTTTCTACCTGTCCTGTGCACTTAGAGTCATAAAACTATAGAGATATACAGCATGGAAACAGATCCTTCGGTCTAACTCGTCCATGCTGACCAGATATCCCAACCTAATCTAATCCCATTTACAAAAATTGCTGGAAAAGCACAGCATGACTGGCAGCATTACTGGAGAGAAAGCAGACTAATGTTTCAGGTCTAGTGATTTAAATAAGTTCTGAAAAAGGGCCAATGGACTCAAACCATTAACTCAGCTCCCTGCGCTGAGCTGCTGCAATGTAAGGTTTATTTGATTTTTAAAATTTGACTGTAATGTCAATCCTTTGACGAGGTCTTATTTCTACCTTATTCTTTAAACATGGTAAAGTAATGCAAAAAGTTTTCTTTTTATTCCTCTTTCGTATCTAAGGTTTTGCACATAGGTACTTGTACCTAAGATGGCACCATAAGGGGCGACAATGTAAAACATTTCACTGTTCTCCTGAACTTGGGTACATGTGACAATAAAAGATATTCTATTCTATTCTATTTTCCACAGATGCTGCCAGACTTACTGAGTATTTTTTCCAGCAATTTCTGTTTTTGTTTCTGGATACAATAATGTTAATTAACCAAGACTTTTGAGAACTTCAGCATAATGTTTCTGATTTGTATTCAATGCCTTGATTAATGAAGCTCAACTCCTCAAATACTTTGTTAATCTCTCTTGAAATAGGTAAATATGTCAAATCATAATGGATGCCACAAGCATTTTGTGCTTCATGAATAAAGTCAAAGTATGATTAAATAAGCAGTGATTATACATTTCTTTCTCATTCCAAACAACGGCTCAATTCTTCAAGGGTTTGATGGAGCTGTACAAGACTTTAATTAAGCTACAGTTGGAGTACCATGTGTAGTTCTGGTTGCCAAACTATAGAAAAGATGTGATTGCATTGAAGGGAGTACAAAGGAGATTTATCAGGAAGATGCCTGTGCTGGAGTGATTCAGTTAAACAGAGAGACTAGATAGGCTGGATTTTTTTTCCTTGGAGCATAGAAGGTTGAAGTGTACAAAATTATGAGGCACACAGATAACATAGATCGGAAGAAACATTTCCTTTTAATAAATGTATCAATTAGAGAAGTTTGAGAAAGGTCTGTTCACCCAGAAGGTGGTGGGTATCTGAAATTCACTGCCGGATAGAGTGGTTGAGATGGAAACTCTTACAAGAGGACAAGTTAAAACCTCTAGACATTATAGATAGGGTAAATAGACAAGCTATTTTCCCTGGGGTGGGGGAGTCCAGAACAAGAGGGCATGGGTTTAGGATGAGAGGGGAAAGATTTAAAAGGGACCTAAGGGGCATTTTGTTCACACAGCGAGTGGTGCGTGTATGGAATGAGCTGCCAGACGAAGTGATGGAAGCTGGTATAATTATAACATTTAAGAGACATCTGGATGGGTATATGAATTGGAAGGGTTTAGAGGAATATGAGTCAAGTGCTAGCAAAAAGGACTAGACTAATTTAGGATATCTGGTTATCATGGACAAGTTGGACTGAAGAGTCTGTTTCCATATTGTACATCTCTATGACTCTACTTAATATCATAAATTGCATGCTTATATTTTATATTAGTACATCACTTATTTGTCATATAATTTATATTTGCATTGATTACATGACAGTACTTATCCATTTTGTTACTTCAAAGTTCAAGTATAGCAATAGTTGCCCTGGGCATTATACAAATATGCTTTGCTAAATTCCCATTGGTCACTTATTGTTCTTCCCAAGCATGAATTTCTGATTTAGTAGATGCTTGGCTTCAGTCTTGAAGCATGTTTCTTGAAGAGGCACCATGCAGTTTTATCCTTGTTAGCAGATACACTCAAAGCTGTGTACACAGCAGACCATAAAAACAAATCTGCAACTGATGGGAGAAAATTGCAAGGAATTATCTGAAGAAATTATCGTAAAATATTTTTGTCCAATTGATAGCACTTCAGATATTATTTGCAACTCTTATTTATTTGATTTAATTGGTCAAACAATCAAATACTAATTACACTCAAATACATGACCTTTAACTATCTTTAATAAATCAACACTCCCTGAACTCCCTAAACCCTTTTAAACAGCACAAAACCTTTCCTTAATATTTGGAAACCTTTTCTTACAGTTCCATGCATATAACCCCTGTTTTCAGAGAATTAAACTGAAATGGGGGAGGCATGGGTTTTGATGAGTGATTAGTGAATTAGGTACAAGTCGTTCAGTCATAATGTGACAGTTATGTTCCTCTGCAACCTCATGCTATAGATAATCACACCACGGAAAACCACCGTAGAAAATCAAGCTGTAGAAGATCGCTAACAGAAAATCGCTATACCAGTTCAGTAGAATGTTGGTATTATCCAAACAATAGCTACAATTGCATTGTAGTCAATTCATGCTGATGAATCGCGCTTTATAGCAGAATGACCTGCAGTTGGGAACTGAGTTGAGTAGACACTTTTTCACTGAGGGTTTTGAATCTATGAAATTCTCTATTCCAGATTATTATGGATGTACAGCTATTGGGTATAAGCTTTTCTTTGGTACATTTTTGTTCTTTTTTTTGTATTTCTACATTATCTGACTGGTGCAATAAATACAGGAACTAATTTCTGATGTAAATGAGAAACATAAATGCTGTAAAAATACATTAAGAACATGAAATATGAATGGTAATGTTGTTACAAAATTATAATCCAACAGAAAATATATCAATTTAACTTTAAACAGCAATATTTAATTTCATGTAAAATCTTTACAGTTCCATAATCTATCATTGGGCATATGTTTGACCATAGACTCCATGATTGGAATTCCAACTATGAGTCAGAAGGGGTTTGGGTTCGACCTCCTTCAAACACTTGAAGTTTGTAGGGAGTCTTGCACTGACATTCAGTACTGGTTTGATGTTCTGAAGAATAATTGCATTTGTTGGAAGTGGCTGGACACTGGATTAAATGTGATTTTTCAGTCTTTGTTGTGGCACAGGAGAAGTTATATGGAACTGTGGGAGTAACAGTGATAAATCACCTCTCATTTTGCAAGAATTTAATGTGAGAAATATTATAACCTGCACAAAAGTATACTGGCAAATAGTATTTTTCTATTAAATCTTAAAAGACAAAAGGTATGAATTTCAATTATCCTGATTTTTTTTTGTTGAGATGGGAATAATTCCTGCCTGGGTACATGAACATTCAAGCTGGGGAAAAAAAAACTTGGTCTGCATTCTTCATGATTTTGGTCAAAATTCCTGGACTTCTTGCATTGGATTACCCCTCAGAAAACTGCTAGTGAGCTTGACACACAACAGGCAGTACTGATATTGTTCTCTACCTAGCTTCAGCAGCCTGCTTTTTCTTAAAAGCAGTCTGTGCATTCAGGATTCATTCCTACCATCCAGATACTCTCTCCTTTCACTTTCATTTGCCCATTAAAACAGCTGTTTTGGTGCTTTAACATTTCTATGGTATCATGCTTGTATGATGAAGTCTCATGGACCTGAAAAAATGGATTAAATATCATTGTGGTAGGCTGGCTAAATAGATACAGAGTAAGGCTTCAAAGATGTCCTGCTACAAAGGTTCTGGTGACAGAGAATAGTAATCGGCACTTCAAGGATCACAAACTGTCCTAAGAACACAGTGGAATCCTTGATTGCAGTGAGTACAGGGAATTGACAATGTTAGGGAGAGGATGGAGGGTGGTTAATGAAAATCCATGCTGGGACGAAGCAAGCGGCTGCACTCTTCCTATTGTGGAAGGTAGTGGAGGTGCAATATGTACCAGTTGTCCTTCAAAGATGGTATCCTTAGCCCTTCCTGCAGCATTAAAAAGCTACATACTTGTACCTGCCTGTATTATGACAGTGGGTCAATTGAGCTTTTAAAAATATACAAATGCGTTCATTTAAACGTGAAGGGCCAGTTGCTGATTTTTGTGCCCATTTGTGTTCAGGATTATGGGTTCAGTTTCAGTGTGGGATTGATGGTGACAGGCTAGGTACCCTCCCATGATAAACATATCCAATCCAGCCCATTAAATCTGTTTATTTCCACAGATAGTGCCTGATTTGCTCAAATTTCCAGAATTTCTTGTTTTTATTTCATATTTGTAGCCTCAGCCATATTCAGCTTTTCTTTCCAGATATTCACCTTCAGATATCTGCTACTGCCAGCCTCAGACCCAGCTCTCAGTACCTCCAAAATCCTTGAACTTTTCAATTATGTCTCACTTAAACACAGTGTTCCAAAGCACTAACGTCCCATTCTTTTTCTTGCAGCATTCAATAGAGGGATGCAGAAAAGAGTTGATAGGAGACAAAGTCTACATCACCTGGGCTGCAGTGAAGTTGACCCTGAATAGCCATACATACTGAGTGTATTAGTTAGCCCTTCAGACAGATGGCAAAATCCAGCTTCAATTTACTGGCGGGCCTGACATGGTGGTTTCTATCTCTGCAGCTTGTCCGCCATCTCCTTCATCTGCAGCAGATCCAGAGACATGGTCAGCACTGGCCAATCCCTCCTGAGGTTTAAATCACCTCTTAAGAATATGCAAATGAATAATTTATCATTCCTGCTGAAACTTGTCCTTTTTGTACAATATTATAACAATTTGATATGCTGTATTTTCATCACAATATAGTCAAAGCTGGACCTTTTGGTATTCAGTTAAATATATTAAAGGCCAGATTTGCGAGCTTTGTATTTCTCGTCTTTCATTTTGATTCACAGGAGAGAGTTCTTGTATTTTTAGTTTGCAAGAGTGGCCAAATGAGGAAATAAGAGATTGCCAAGTTCTCATAATTCCCACAATGGTTCTCTGCCCATCTTATCATATGGTAACAACAACTTGTTTTCCAAACCGTGCCCCACCTTTTGGTTTACTTTCAGATCATTACTGCAGATTTTTTATGTTTTATTGAAAAGTCCTGGAAAATATTTGCAATCACTACAAAAAATAGAATAACCAACACAACAATGTACATTTAAATTGCCTTTAACATCACATAATAAATAATAATCCAGGTCCCTGGCACTGTGAGACAGCAGTGCTAATCACTGAGCCAATACACAATTTCTTCCAGAAAATAAGATTTTGGAATGCAGTACAAGTAATTTGAAGTATGGCGTATGGCTGCTGTCCTAACCTGGTCTGGCCTATGTATGATTCCATACCCACAGCAATGCGATTGTTTCTCAACTGCTCCCTGGAGGCAATGAGAGATGGGCAATAAATACAAGCCTAGCCAGTGACACCCTAATCCTGTGAATGAATAAAAACATTGCTGAGGAAGTCCTTCCAGAGTTTCAATGTTGTTTCTGACAACTTATGTTGCTTCTGCTTTGGTTGGGTCAGACACACATCCTCTTTCTACCAACCTTTACGCAGTTAGTACTAGTTACACCAGATATGAACTTGACAAGTAGTCATGAAACTTACCATTGGAAATAATCTAGAGATTATTTCAAGTGATGTGCCTGTGATTGTTTGTTTTGGCACCTTTCACTGCTATGGGATTGTCCTTGGAAAGAAATGGTCTTTGTGGTTTTGTGTGAATGTCTACCTATAATTTTGTCATTGCCTCAGGGCAGGTTCTTTTGTCTGGAAATTCCCACTAGTCTATTTCCATAAGCACGATCAATTTATTTTCACTGTCCTTTGCTAAACTAAGTCCCACTCCAAATCTTTGATCGAGTATGTGAAATATATATATTTCTCATCCTGATCCTTGCAGCATTTTTTTGGATCACTTCAATTTATTTTTGTCTCTCACATATTGCTTCAGAACTCATCTGAAAATGGCCCCTGAGCTGAGATGTTAACTCTGTTATGCTATAGGACTTGCTAAGCAGTTCTGCTATTTTCTGTTTTTTATACCATAAACCTCAACTAATGCATGTTAAACTATCAAGTCCAACATCATCAATTAAGATTCATGCTTGAAGTGTTGAAATAAAGCGCTCCTTATTTCTCAGATATTAGATCCTATGTATTTTCAAAAGCTGACAATGATAAAGAGGTATACACCTGAATGTATGTATTAGCTCAGACATGGTAAATAATACACTTGCATTTTTAAGAATTGTTTTATCAGACCAGGCACTATACTTTCCCTACATTTCTCTGTGATGCTGAGGCTTGGACAATTAGTACCATCAGGACTACCTCAGAAAGATCTTATAAATCAAATGGGAGGATAAAAGAATAAGCAAGAGTGTTCTACAAGGTGTTGATGTTGACATATCAATCCAGAGGACATAATAATCTCACACCAACTGATATGGACAGGACTTGTCATCAGAATGCATGATTCCACTCTGAGCTGCATCGGGCAGCCCACTCACAGGGTGCCAAAAGAAATATTTCAAACATATCCTCCATGACGGTTTGCTCTATTAACACTGACACGATGGAAACAGACGCCAAACCCTAATCAAAGTGGCAATCCATCATCAAAAATAATGCCAAAACCTTTGAATCAGGAAGGGAAGCCACAGAGAGTGAACAAAGAGAGAGATAGAAAGAGAAGGTAGCTGCTTAGGCCAACTATTCATCGACCACTAGCACAACACAGATGTCCATGCAGTGACAGAAGTCACAAGGAAAAAAACAAAACTCAAAAATCATCTGTAAACTCACAGTCAAATCTGACATCTTACTTAAATCCAGTCGTCTGCTTGGAAGAATCATCTTCAATGCAAAGGATATTTTATGGTGCTGCTGTGGCATCCATGATGTAAAATGTTCAGCTCATCCTATGAGATGCTTTAACTCTCATCTAGTGCCTATGAGAAAGCATAAATGCCTTTCAATTCTTAGGCCTTAGTTGTTTTACATTGTTTGAACCATTAAGTCATTACCAGCTGTAACCTGGAAGATCATTTTGCTAACTGTGCTATGAACGCAGTTCAAATGATATATTTCATCCCATTACATTGACAAAGATTTTTCACCTCACTCAAAACATGAACATTTCATTTTTCTTTGTTGAGAATACTGTGCCAGCAACATTCCACTGGATCCTGGCCAATCATTGCTTTCCTTGGAATCTTCCACAAAATTGATACTAGTTATGGAATCTTCCACTGGCACATAAGCAGGCAGATTTAAGTATAATGTAAGGTGGGAGATTTTAATATCTATTTTAATAACAGCTATTTTGGAATTTTGAATTCTAAACTAGAGCCATATGGGTTTTCTGTGTGTCTGAGGGATTTAATAATTAATGTGTAGGTATTTCAGTAGCCATGGTGCTTTCTTTGAAAATATAGTAGTGAAGAGAAACTTCTTGAAGGAGATATGGGGTGTTGTTTACTTTGGAAGAGTTCATGAGTGAACAAAGGTAAAGGGTGTGGTGTATTAGTCTTAAGGCAGAAGTTTCTGGAAAATATTTTTGGGGCTCAGCAAAAACCTATAATTTGGAAAAAATGTTGTTGGATTCAGTTTGGAGAAGTAATGCAGAAATCTTGGCTGAATCTGGATGTAAAAATGGTTTCTCCTGAGAAGAGAACTAGTTTGGGCCTCTTAAGAAATTCGTTACCTCAGTGTAAGGAATTTAGTTAAAAGTTCCAAACTAAAAATGTTTAATTAAAACTGTAAAGGAGTTATTTGAACTTGAGAACTCTAAGCTCAGCTATAGATTAGATTTAGATTTAGATTTTATTGTCACATATACTCAAGTACGGTGTACAAGAGTACAGTAGAAAATGTCCAATGTCACCACAAATAACACCATCTTAGGTACAAAGTACCTCGATACAAAATCTTAGTTACGAAGTTGAAAAATAAAGAAGTAAGTTAAAAACTTCAACATTACAGTCTTCTTAGTATAAAAGTGGAACAAAAAATGCTAAAATGTGAAACATAGTTCTTTCTTAAGCCATGGACCTGCAAACACACCAAGGTGGGCTTTCCCCAAGAGGGCTTACTCTCCCTGCACTCAACACACTTTCATCTGTGCTAGGCTAAGGCCTACTTGTACTCACCAGCTGCCTTCGCCACTGTTGGCCATGCTGACCTTCATTGGGCATGTCAGGCTTCATCACCACTTGAAAGATTTCGGCCCAATCACAGCTGACCACTGCTGCTGCCATTCTTTGCAATTGATTGCCGCTGCCACCATCCTTTATCGCTGGCCATCGCCTCACCACTGCTGTCATCCGGGTTCACACTAAGTGCTAGCCACTGCCACATTCTGTTGCCACATGAGTCACCTTATTGCAGAGTCTTGCTCTTGCACCATGCCAGTCACCAATAAAGCTGCGATGCCACCGAACATGACCAGCTAATTTGTGGCTACTGCCAAAGTCCCCCAGCTGCTGCCATCAATGCCGTTGTCTCCACAACTGAGTTCCCTCTACAGTTCCCTTTCTCTCTTAGGTAGAGAAAGAAAAATAAAGGACTAAATAAAAGAAAAAAAGCGAAAAAGGAAGAAAGAAGAAAGAAAGAAAAGTGGTTACAGTAGACGAGCTCCAGCAAGGAGCCAACTTACGCAGAAGGCTCCAGGAAAAAGGATCAGGTTCTCAAGATGAATGATTGAAACCGGGGTTAAATTAAACCGAAAGATATGAAATAGAAAGGAATTTTCTCCGGTATGCGGACTGTAAAGAGGTGTTTTTGTAATCAATGGGACTGGATTGTATTTTACTGCACATTTCAAAATCTTTAAATTTGTACTGGATATAAATAGTTTGGTTTATTCCATGTTAGATTCATTTCTTTTGCATAACAAACTTCTTTTTATTATTGAAACTGAATTTGCAGTGTTTATATGTTTGTGTTTCAGTGAAAGACCACTTCATTAAAACCAAAGGAAAAAAACATAATATGATCCATTAAGCCAACTTTCAGCCTGGAATAACAACAGCTGGGATGATAACAACTGTAATATCAGAATGTAATGTGCTCTAGTCATTACCTCCGAAGGAATTATTGTATTGATCCTCAAAGTTATTTCACCTTGTAACATTTAAAAACCTATCTGTGAGTGCAACCTAAAATTACAGCATTAGAAGTAAGAGAGAGAAAAATGATCCAAAATATTGAAGAATGTCTATTGTAACATTTCTCTGCTTTCTCAATTTACCTTTATTTATGGTAAGGTGCAGTTCACCTGTTCAGCCACTAGATTGCTCTGGAATTGCATTGAAGTTCTCACAGTTTTTTGTAACATCAACTGGAACCTTTTGCCTACTATTTCCTGTCAAGGTCATTTAAAAACATTTTCAAATAACAGTGGCCACAGTATTAATTCCTGTGAGTTACCACAACTCACTAATGCCAAACTTTAATCATTTCCATTTATAACCATTTTTCAAGATGCCACCTGATAAGTTTTCTTCAGGTTCAATTCAACAAATTCCAGAACAACGTGCAAAATGTATTTTCATTAATATTAGGAGACATGTGTATTGGCAAGCAAAATCAGAGTTTTAGCCTAGCTGACATTTCCCTAATGTTATGCCAAAGCCTATCCCCACTGTTTAATAACCTAATGATTTCCAGTGTTAGAGTAATAATACAGTATATTAAAATGTTTTAGTTTACTTTGTGACTGAATTGAATCTTTAAATTATTTTTAAGTTTTGAAAGAAAAATCTTGATCAGTAACTGACTTTAAATAGACAAGAGGTTTACCAACTGAGTCAATTAAATACAATATAGCTCTCTATCAGCATCCTCTACAGTGAAATAAGGTGTGAACAACTGAGAGTGATTCTGTTATGCATAAGGAACTGGCAAAATTAAAATTCCATTGAGATTTGATTGAAACATTAAATTGCTTAATGTAGTTGGTTAAATCCTCGTTTCCAGTCCACTCACCAGTACATATGATTAGATTACTTACAGTGTGGAAACAGGCCCTCCAGCCCAATGAGTCCACAATGTAGTTGGCTAAACCCTCGTTTCCAGTCTACTCACCAGCACATATGATTAGATTACTTACAGTGTGGAAACAGGCCCTTCGGCCCAACGGGTCCACACCGACCCGCCGAAGTGCAACCCACCCAGACCCATTCCCCTACACCCACTATGGGCAATTTAGCATGGCCAATTCACCTAACCCGCACATTTTTGGACTGTGTGAGGAAACCGGAGCACCGGAGGAAACCCACGCAGACACAGGGAGAATATGCAAACTCCACACAGTCAGTCACCTGAGGCGGGAATTGAACCCAGATCTTTGGCGTTGTGAGGCAGCAGTGCTAACCACTGTACCACTGTACCACTGTCCCCCCCCCCCCCCCCCCAATTCTCCTAGTTTCAGTGAACAACTATGTATCCCTTCACTAAACCTTCAAAGTTTTCACTTGAACAATGGCTGGAATTGTGTGCAAGCTTGGCAATGGACAGCCATTGCCACCTAGCCAACCTCTCCAATTAAATAGAGCCTGCACTCCATTTCCAGAAATCTAATGCTGCTCTTACCCTCAGTATATCTGACAAAGTGTATAAACAATACCAGATCCAAAGGGACAAATGCAACAGTACCTTAACACCCATTCATACCATGGAAAACCTTCCAGGAGAAAGCAGTTTTTCAACATATGAAATGATGTTGCTGTTCTGCAGTCCAAACACTGTGTTCATACTATGTAGTATATTCAAAGTATCAGCAGTTATATTGATGCAACCAAGGGTCATTTTGATTTTGGGAGATAAAGCAAGCCAGGTGGTATCGATTCAGTTTTAGTTTTGAAAGAAAAATCTTGATCAGTAACTGACTTTAAATAGACAAGAGGTTTACCAACTGAGTCAATTAAATACAATATAGCTCTCTATCGGCATCCTCTACAGTGAAATAAAATGGGTGTGAACAACTGTTCCTTATTCTGTTATGCATAAGGAACTGGCAAAGTTAAAATTCCATTGAGAGTTGATTGAAACATTCAATTGCTTAATGTAGTTGGCTAAACCCTCGTTTCCAGTCTACTCACCAGCACATATGATTAGATTAGATTAGATTACTTACAGTGTGGAAACAGGCCCTTCGGCCCAACGAGTCCACACCGAGTTACACATCTCTCCTGATTTTCAGTAAACATTGATGCCAATGAAAATGAAAATTAGGAAACGTGTAGAACAAAGGGCTGAAACAGTTTCATCCAGCTTTCCCAATCTTCCAAAGCGGTAAACATACTTTGAATAGTTGTTAAACATCCAGTTTAACATAGTTGTCCAGCCCATCTCCTGCACTTCAGTCCTCATCTTCTCCTCTTCTGTCCCGCAACAACAATAGGATTTCCCTTGTTCTCACCTACCACACCGCCAGCACCAAGATCCAGGGGATCATTAGTGCCGTTTCCACCACCTCCAGTGAGATGGCACCATGAGACACATATTCCTTTCCCTTCCCCTCCCTTGCCAGCTTCCCACAGGGAGCATTCACTCTGGGACACCATTGTTTACTCTTTCTTCACTCCTAAGATCCCCCCACATCCCCACTGCATCTTGCCCTGCAACCAAAGATGTAACACCTGTCCATTTACTTCCTCCCTCCTGAGTATCCGAGGGCCCAAACACACCTTCTAGATGAAGCAGCGCTTTACCTACACTTCATAAAACCTAATCTACTGCATTCGCTGCTCATAATGTGGTCTCCTCTTCACTGGGGAAATGAAGGGGGTGACTGCTTTGCAGAACACTTATATTCTGTCCACAGAAAAGACCTTGAGCTTGCAGTTGCCTACCACTTCAACACACTACCCTGGTCCCTGGCCAGCACATCCATGTCTCAGGCTTGTTGCATTGCTGCAGTGAAGATCAACACCTCATTTTCTGTGAATCATAGGATCCCAACAGTGAAGAAACAAGCTATTCAACCCAACAGATCCACACTGACTGTCCGAAGATCATTCTACCCAGATTCACCCACTACCCTGTACCTGCAACCCTACATTTCCCATGGCTAAACCACCAAAGCTGCACATCCCTGGACTCTATGGGCAATTTAGCATGGCCAGGCCACCTAATCTGCACATCATTAAACTATGGGAGGAAACCAGAGCACCCAGAAGAAAACCACACAGACGAAGGAAGTATGTGCAAACTTCACACATTCACCTGAAATTGAAATTGGACCCAGGTCCCTGGCACTGTGAGGCAGCAGTGTTAACCATTGAACCACTGTGCAACTTGAGGATCCTGCCGCCTTCTGGACTCAATATCAAGTTCAACAGTTTTAGGGCTTGAGATCTCTCATATTCTTACCCCAACCCCACACACTATGCCTTGTATTCACATCATCTGCTATTACACACAACCAATTGTTAGCCATAAACAGTCCCCATTAATAGCTCCAAATATCAAAATTGGTCACGTCATTCGATCTTCCTGCCCAGTCTAATGCTAGCTCATCACCCTTCTAGTCTTTGTCCAACTATTCTTCTCTCTCTTTGGGCTCTATCCCAACCTATTGTTTGCTCCTTAACCCCTCTCCCCATCTTAACTTTTGCACATAAACCAACATTTCCCTAGTTGAGCAATAGATGTGATCTATATGGACTTCAGTAAGGCGTTCGACAAGGTTCCCCATGGGAGACTGATTAGCAAGGTTAGATCTCATGGAATACAGGGAGAACTAGCCATTTGGATACAGAACTGGCTCAAAGGTAGAAGACAGGGGGTGGTGGTGGAGGGTTGTTTTTCATACTGGAGACCTGTGACCAGTGGAGTGCCATAAGGATCGGTGCTGGGCCCTCCAATTTTTGTCATTTACATAAATGATTTGGATGCGAGCATAAGAGGTATAGTTAGTAAGTTTGCAGATGACACCAAAATTGGAGGTGTAGTGGAGAGCGAAGTAAGTTATCTCAAATTACAACAGGATCTGGACTAGATGGGCCAATGGGCTGAGAAGTGGCAGATGGAGTTTAATTCAGATAAATGCGAGGTGCTGTATTTTGGGAAAGTAAATCTTAGCAGGACTTATACACTTAATGGAAAGGTCCTAGGGAGTGTTGCTGAATAAAGATACCTTGGAGTGCAGGTTCATAGCTCCTTGAAAGTGGAGTCGCAGGTANTGCCAGGGTTGGAGGATCTGAGCTACAGGGAGAGGCTGAACAGGCTGGGCCTGTTTTCCCTGGAGCGTCGGAGACTGAGGGGTGACCTTATAGAGGTTTACAAAATTATGAGGGGCATGGATAGGATAAATAGACAAAGTCTTTTCCCTGGGGTTCGGGAGTCCAGAACTAGAGGGCATAGGTTTAGGGTGAGAGGGGAAAGATATGAAAGAGACCTAGGTGACAACTTTTTCACGCAGAGGGTGGTACGTGTATGGAATGAGCTACCAGAGGATGTGGTGGAGGTGGTACAATAGCAACATTTAAGAGGCATTTACCCATTTGGATGGGTATATGAATAGGAAGGGTTTGGAGGGATATGTGCCGGGTGCTGGCAGGTGGGACTAGATTTGGTTGGGATATCTGGTCGGCATGGACGGGTTGGACCGAAGGGTCTGTTTCCATGCTGTACATCTCTATGACTCTATGAATTACCATCAGCTCTGATGAGGGTCACTCGACCTGAAACGTTAACTCTGATTTCCCTCTACAGATGCTGCGAGACCTGCTGAACTTTTCAGCAATTTCTGTTTTTTGTTAAACATCACAATTTTGTTGTATACAGCTGTCACTCTGGAAAAGTCTTGCCAACATGTTGTTGGTCAAAAGAGACAATCATGACTTCTTGCTTCTGGTAATGTTGAATTTGATGTATAAATCATGTAGACTGGGAGATGTGTTGGAAAGTAATTGGCAAAATGTTCTCAATTAAATTTGTATTGTTCTGCTGATCAGGGTGTTGGGTGTTCATGAAAGGCTGGAAAATCAAACTACAGTGGAATCAACCAAAATTTAACTGAATTAATGATTGGTATATACAAGGTGAATTTAATAAATAATAAACTTTTGTCAATGTTGGAACTTTGAATCAAAAACAGAAATGAATGAAAACACTCAATAGGTTCAATAAGAATAGATGCACCTTCCTTTATTTACATTAGAACTAAGTAATTTAAACCTGTGGTCAAGTAACCAATGACCTTCAGGATTGTTAGAAATATATTTATATTTTTCATGAGCACGGACAAAAACATGAAAGTTGGAAGCCAAGTTTCAACTGCATTGGCCTATGCAATTTGCAAACCAGAGAGTGTGAACACACGGTATTTAAGCAGCCAGACATTAGACTATCAACTTCCAGTCGAAATCAGACAACTTGGAACTGCCTGAGCAGCTGCTAATGGTTGCATTGTTTCAGAATGAACCTTCAGTGAACCTGCATTGTTAGAAGAATACTACACAGGCTCGATGGCACTCAGCTCATGTAAGACCATAAGACATAGGAGCAGAAATTAGGTCATTCAGTCCAGCAAGTCTGCTCCACCATTCATTTGTGGCTGATAAATTTCTCAACCCCATTCTCCCGCTTTCTCCCGGTAACCCTTGAGACTCAAGAACTTATCTCAGTCTTAAATATACTCAATCACCTGACCTCCCCAG
Organism: Chiloscyllium plagiosum; assembly: GCF_004010195.1. Lineage (NCBI taxonomy): Eukaryota > Metazoa > Chordata > Chondrichthyes > Orectolobiformes > Hemiscylliidae > Chiloscyllium > Chiloscyllium plagiosum. The sequence continues at coordinate 59,237,816 of NC_057723.1, read as the reverse complement.
GCTTCTGGTAGCAGCTTAGTAGGAAGTTAGAGGTGTAGTTTGACAAGCACAGTATTTGTCAAAACCACATTCTACAACCTCTAAATATTAAAATTAGCCACTTCATTGAATCTTCCTGCCCTGTCTACTGCTAGTATGTCACAGGCCACAGAATCTTTGAAAAGGGTGTGAAAAGGGAAATAAAAGGGACAACCTGGATCCTAATTCTCTCTGCTTTTGCGCATTTGTCATAGGTGTCTCCAGAAAGACTTTCTCAGTGAGAGACCCCAAAACCAAAACCAGCTCTTTAGGAGAAGGGAAGCCCAAATCAGTAACTTCAAATCCTGAAACATCAACCAACCCTCAAAGACCAAGAAACAGCCGATTCTAGTCTTACTGAGTGGGCATTCCCAATCCTTTCAAATAAACAGTTTAAATACAGTGGTAGAAATGTGTGCAGCGAATCCTCAGAAGGAAGTTTACTTAGAGATTTAAAATCATTAACTGAAGAATCTTGTGAAGAAATTGATAGAGTTTAATTAAAGAACAAAGAATAGACTGATAAATATTGTTTTTCATTGGTAAGATGTTTAATAAGTTTATGTTGGAACTTCCCCTGTGTTTTGTCTACTTTGTCATTTCACCATGAGTTAAAAAAAAGCTACCGTAAACTGGTCAAGGTAGTCAGGGTACATTTACCCACCTTTCACTTTATAACATCATAATTACCATGCTAGTTATGATTCTTGTCCATAGCATTTAAACTTTTTTTATTTATACAGTGGTCACAGTAAGATGCCACATTTACATGTACACACGGTATCATTAATGGACATTTTCTGATCGTTAATATGATGCTATTTGACTTAGATACACAATGACTATAACTAAGTGTCCACACTGCACACATTTGATATTTAACATTAATTTAACATTGCTCTCTCTTCAATTACCAGTGCATCCTTATTTCTTAATATCTTATAAAGCTGTGTTTCAGTAAGAGATACAGCACAGGGCTTTCAATGGGCTGCATTACATCCTGTGAGAGGTTGGCCAGGCAATATGTTGACATGCAAGAAATAGCTCTCAACCAAACCTAGAGGCAGCTCTCCATCTAAGCATGAATGTTGTATGAATATGTCCCTGGGTTTTGCAAGGTTGACAGCAAGATCAACGAAAACTGACAAAAAACAACCTTGTTGCAAATGCTGGCAAGCTCTTTATGGACTTTAGATATGGGTAACATCAATTTTAAAAAATGACCACAATATATATGCTTAGTTAATAATATGCAAGACATCTGTTGTTCCTGACAGAAAATGTAATGCTTCTAATAGCACACAAATAAATGAGAAAGCAAGCTCTTAAAGATGGTGGAAACCAATGCCAATCTTTAATTCATAGGAAAAAAATCTTTTTGGTACTTTGTCTGTGCAGCCTTGATGGAGAAGATGTCCTAACACATTACTCATTCTCAGGCTGCTACACAATATTGCACCACACCTACCTGGCAGAAGATGTGCAATGGCACTAGATTTCAGAACTTACTGAAACAATTCAGCAGGTCTGGCAGCTTCAGTGGAGAGAAAGCGGAGTTAACGTTTCAAGTGCTGTGATGCTTCTTCAGAACTTCTTGTAGCTAGGAACAGGTCGTATATGCTGAAGATGGGATGGGAGGAAAAGAGAGGAAGTAAACAAATAGGTGGAAATGAGCCCAGAGAGACAGAACAACAAACAAAAAGGTGAAAGTTAGTCTGGGAGAATAAATAGCTGCAAATGGAAACCATTAGTAGCTGAAAATAGGTTGGTTCTGGTAGCAGCCCATATGATCAAAAGGGGTTGATGTGTGGGTGTTGCTGTAAGGACATGATAAAAGGTGGTCATGCCGCAAAAGTATTTAACTCAATATTGAATCCTGAAGGCTACAGGCTCCCCAAGAAGAAAATGAGATGCTGTTCTTCCAGCTTGCGGTAAGTTTTGCTGGAGTACTGAAGCAAGCTTGAGATGGAGATGTTGGCTCAGGAAAATGGCAGTGTATTGAAGTTGAAATTAACCAGAAGCTCAAGGCCATTCTTGCAAACAGAATATAGGTGTTCTGCAAAACAGTCATTTAGTCTATCTTTCGACTCTCCAATGTGGAGGAGACCATGTTGTGATCAGTGAAAACAGTACATTAAATCACAACTTCACCTGAAGAGTGTGTATGGGGCCTTGGATAATGAGGAGAAAGGAGGTAAACAGTCAGGCGTTATGGTTTCTGTGATTGCATGGGAAGGAGACATTGGGGTTTGGGGAGATGTTAGAGTGGAGGAGGAGCGGACCACAGGAGGGAATGTTCTCTGAAAGCTGTGAAGGGAGGAGGGGGACATATGTGTCAGTTGGTGGCATCCTGCTGGAGGTGGCAGTAATAATGGCTAGTGATCTTTTTGGTGTGGCTGCTGCTGGGGTAGTAAGTGAGGGCTCGGGTTTTGTGACTGAGAAGAGAAGGAGTGAGGGCTCAAGTGTGGGAGATGGGTTGCATACAACAAAGATCCTTGTCAAATGTCCTCGTGGATAGGAAAAGATTAGAAAGATATGGATCAAGTGCAGAGAAATGGGGTTAGCGTGGACTAATATTTTGATCAGCATGGACCAGTTTGGGCCAAAGGGCATGTCTCTGTGCTGTAGGACTGTATGACTCTAACCACAGTGGTGCGGCATCCTCAGTTGAGGAAGGAGGTGGACATTTTGAATGTCCACCAAACTTTTTCTAGCTACAATTATTTTTGAAGAAGGGTCACTGGACCCTAAATGTTAACTCTGCTTTGTCTCCTCCGATGCTCCTAGAACTGAATTTTTCTAGCAATTTCAGTTTTTATTTCTGATTTCCAACATACGCAGATGTTTAGATTTTTTTTGAGCACTATAATTTCACTGTCCGTTGAAAAGTTTGAATTTGGTACTTGTGTGCTTGTTTTTGCAAAGTGGACTGGCTTTGTGAGTATTGTCTGAGCCTGTGAGGGAATTTTGCATCTTTAAAGGCTGCATTGCTGTGGGGTCACATGATACTATTGTAGGCTAGTGTGAACTAGACACAAAGAATGTTGTTTGCCCTGACTTTGGAATCACCAAATACTGAGACTTGGGCATCATTTACATTAGACTGGCAAGTTACAAATTAAGGACATTGGAAAATATCTCAGCTCAACAAAAATATCTTTAAGAGTTGTCTCACTGGCCTCTGGTACATGAACTTAAACGGTTGATTCAGTGGATCCTTCAGTATAGATGGTTAGGTTCTAATTTTGTCTCATCTGATTTTTTTAAACATTGTACATTTGTTTACTATGGTTCATCCTATGCATTGCAATGACAGAATTTTTAAACTGTTACATTAAGAAATACTTATAAATATCTCGTGGGGTGTGTTTTATATTAAACAAGAGGAATTTGAGTTGAGATTTAACAATATATTGGCTTTAATTTACATTTTAACCCAATTTCAACATAGAACAGCTGTCAATTGGTGTTTGCACTGAGTATATTTATGAAAGGGCAGGACTTGTACTTTGAATCTGTTCCACTTGGATTGTAAACTTACAGAGATAAATATATTAATTGGATAGGCAAAACTGTGCCAAATAGGTTTCATTGCAAGCAGGAATGAGGTCAGCCCTTCAGATTTAGAATGTGGAGGTCATTGCAACATCTGCTTTTAGTTAAACAAACAATTTTGTAAAAGATCTCATCAAAAAAATGCCATAATTTGGAAGCATCACTCAAACTACAGATTTTGTTTTTGCATTCCATAGTTTTTCTTCTGTATTTGTTGCCTCTTTGTGGCGTTTCAGAAATAATGCTTTTTGAAAATCATCAGCCTGCTTTTTTTTTAAAAGTTGATTGGTTTACATACCCATTAATATGTGACTAAAATAGCTAAAATATTTTCAACATTATTTTTCCAGTTGTGGGAGATTCCACTCTGTATTGTTCACTGTTCAAACCACTTAGCAAATAGCCTCACTTTAGTCAGAGATTTTTAATACAAATCCATCTGTGTGATAAGGCTGGATTGATACCACAGAATAAACACCAAACTTTATGGAACTGTCTAATTCATTTTGTTTCATACTCTGATAGTTTATCCTTGAGTTTATGGGCTGCCACAAAAACCTACAAGTCATGAAGACTTTGCTTTCAAGTCTGTATCTTTCATTTCATTTTTTAAACATTTCCATGTCTGTTGGGAATACTGCTGTAAATTCTGTCTCTTGCAACACTAATGGCTCTTTCCACAGTATATAGTTGTGTTCTAATGCCAGAATCATGTCCAGAATCATAATTTTGAAAAAAAAAACAACTTACACAACACATTTTTGCTACCCATACTTCCACCCCATTCTGTTTTTCCAGAGATTTCATTGAATGGTCATCATCCTGAAGATTCAACTATAAATCTTGCAAGTAACCTTTTCTGCAATTTGTTGCAACCAAATAAGGAAGGGTATCTCTCTCGATTAGGTCAGTACAAATATTCTTGTTGCATTTTAGTATGCAGTTATATCACAAATCAATGAAAAATGTTAACAAAATTAAATTGAAGGAGGCCATTCCATGGTTTTCTTGAATGAAAGAGGAATTTTATCACCTACTAACCTTGAGGAAAAAATAAGAACAACATGGCATTTAACACACACAGAAACATAGGTAATAAGTTTGAAAAGGATAGAGTGTCTGATACACAGGGAGAATAAAAACCATGCAGTTTTGAAGTCCTTAGATTACTGAGGTGTTATTGTTTTAACTTGAGATCAGAGTTATTTGATTGTTGCTTGGTATCCTCAGCAAAGCTACTTGAAAACCTGATCTTGGCGAGTGGTCTTTGGACAAGAAAGCTCTGTCCTGTATGTCATGATCAGTTACATTACCACTATCCAGCCCTTCACCGACTGTATTTTGTTTCCTCAGGACCTTCATCAGAAACCATTAAGCACTTGAGGTATACCTGAAAACTTTGTTTATGTCTATTAACTGTTCAAAGGTAAAATCTTGTAATTAATTCCGTTGAGGAATTAACCTTAACTATTTGATTGCTGTATCTATTAAGTACTGTAACAACATCATGGCCTATTAAATTACCAGGGACTTTTTAGCATGAGATTCCCTGGTATAATATATTAAAATCCCAGAAATAAAATTCTGTCTCATATGATGTTTTTTAAGGTCCAAGAGCTCACAATATTTTTCCCATGATCTCAGCCTTGATGAAAGCCTATCTTCTTGTATATAAAGCATTCAAAAATGCGGAAAGTTGATCTAATTGTTGTAAATTGTGGAGCAGGATGGCTATCATACATCACAAAAAGTAATGTAAGGTTTTGCTCATAGATTAACTGATGGGACTATATGTCCTAACTGATTAGAATGTATGCTTTGTATGAACCACCTAGGCAAAAACTAATAAAATGACATTAACAATCCCTCAATTCGAATTAGAAATTGTAATTGATTAGATTAGATTACAGTGTGGAAACAGGCCCTTCGGCCCAACAAGTCCACACCGACCCGCCGAAGCGAAACCCACCCATACCCCTAACCTAACACTACAGGCAATTTAGTATGGCCAATTCACCTGCCCCTGCACATCTTTGGATGGTGGGAGGAAACCGGAGCACCCGGAGGGTGCTCACGCAGACACGGGGAGAATGTGCAAACTCCACACAGTCAGTCGCCTGAGGCGGGAATTGAACCCGGGTCTCTGACGCTGTGAGGCAGCAGTGCTAACCACTGTGCCACCGTGCCGCCCAATTGAGTTAGGTCTAACTGAGTTAGGTCTAACAGGACTGTCTGAGACCTAATGGAAGTAAAGAACAGTTTTTTTTTAAAGGAATAGTCAAGTTGGAATTTGACTGGATAGGGAATAGGGAAGGGAGGAACAAATCAGTTTGGCTGGAGTTTGTAGTTTTAGGAACAAAACTCAGACTAGAAAAAAAAAGTGTATAACTGGATTCTATTGAAACATAATTTAAGAAAACAAAGCCCTGGGTTAGACATAGCTGGAGTACTATGAGCTGCTTTTGGCACCACTGTTGAGAAAGACTACATTGCTCTTGAAGAGAGTACAATGCAGACATACTTGTTTGATATCTGGATTTGTAGACTTAAGATAAAAGGGGCATTGAAACATATAAGAGTTGTATTTCCAGGATTTACAAGGTTAAGTGGTTGGCTGATCAAAGTTTTCAAAATATGAAAAGGGATAGATGGAATAGATTTAAATAAGCTATTTCTGATGTTTTGGAAATTGAAGACATGAGTCAAATTCTGAAAATTAGGCTCAACCTTCCAGGAGTGAAATCAGTAAATTGTCATGGATAAAGTTTATGTTATTTATTATGTCCATGATGAAAATGATTAAATGTGAGAGATGTTGTAGAAGACTGTAAGGGTCTGCAAGGGGGAATAACCAAGTATATCTTAAACAGTACCCATGATGATGATGAAGTTTTGTGGAATCATGAACAGAACAGCTTAAGATCTAGAAGTATGACTTAATATTCACGTACTCTTAAGTCTTTGTAACAATATCAATGTAGCATATCAGTGTTATTATATGAACTATTTACTAATAAGTTCATAAGATATAGGAATAACATTAGGCCATTCAGCCCATCAAGTATGCTCTGCTATTTGATCATGGCTGTTATACACCTCACCCTCATTTTCTAACCTTCTCCCAATAACCCTTCAACCCCTTACCAATTAAAAATCCACTGCACTTTGGGGTAGCAAATTCCCTCAGATTCACCACCTTTTGGGAGAAGTAGTTCTCCTCAACTCTGTTTTAAATTTGCTACCCCTTATTCTAAGACTAGGGCCTCTTGTCCTAGAATTCCCTATAAGAGCAAGCATCCGCTCCACATCTATTTTATCCATACTTCTTATCACCTTAAAAAACTCAATTTGATCTCCCTCATTCTTCTAAATTCCAGAGAGTATAGGCCTAAACTGTTCAATCCCTCTTCATATGACAAACCCATCATCTCCGGGATCAGTCTAGTGAACCTCCTTTAAACTGCCTCCAATGGCACTACATCTTTCCTCAAATAAGGGGACCAAATCTGTGCACAATACTCCAGGTACGGTCTCAATGCTTTGTATTGTTTCAATAATACTTAGATTTATATTCTATTCCTTCCTTTATTATCTGCTGTAACTGTATGCTAGTTTTTCAGTGACTCATGACTGAGTACACCCAGATCCTCTGCACCAAAGCACCCTGAAATCTCTTCCCAATTAGATAATAGATTGCCTTCCTATTTTTCTGGCTAAAATGCATGACCTCACACTTATCCACGTTACACTTCATCTGCCACATTTTGGCCCACTCTCATAACCTATCTATATTCATTTCTAAAGTTGTTATTTCATCATAACAATTTACCATTGCGCCTATTTTTGTGTTGTCCGCACATTTGGCTATACACCCTTCTATCTCTGTATCCAAGTCAGTAATGTAGTTCGTAAATAGCTGGGGTCCAAGGACCAAACCTTCTAGCACCCAACTAGTTACATCTTGCCCTCCAGAAAAAAAACACATTTATCCTGTATTTTGTCCAGTCATATATCCAAGCTAATAAATTACCCATAATCCAATATGATCTAACCTTGTGAATTAACGTTTGATGTAGCACCTAATCAAAGACCTTCCAGAAGTCCAGAAATATTACACCTACAGAATCCTCATTATCCACTTCACTTGTTACATTGTTGAAGAACTCTAGCAAATTAGTCAAACATGATTTGCCCTTCAATAAACCCATGCTGACAGATGGATAGTGTTTTGACTTTCCAAAAGTCCTGATATAGCTTCCTTGATAATTAATTCTAACACTTTCCCAACACTAACTGGTCTGTAATTTCCCATATATTGCCTCCTTCTCTTTTTCCATTAGCATTTTTCCAGCCCACTGGAATGTTTCCCGTGTCTCGGGAATTTGGGAATGTTATAACCAATAATCCACTATGTGCACTGCCACATCCTTTAATACCCTAAGATGCAGACCAATAGGCCCGGGGGACATGTCTGCCCTCAATCCTAATAATTTGCTGAGTACCTTTTCCTTATTGATGTCAATAGTTCTAAATTGCTCTAACTAGCTGTTAACATGGAAGAAACTACTTCTTGTTCAAGACAAGAACAGGTTCTAGTTAGACCAGTAAGTGATTTTGCTCCCCCAGTCCAAGCAAACAGGGTAGATCCCTACACTTAAAAAAATGGTGGCACCAAACCAACTGCGTGAAAAATAGTAGACTCCACTTAATGGCACTTAAGACATAATAGGCAATAGTGTGGATTTCATCTAGCTTGGCTGGTCTTGAACCAGAAGTTTCCATGAAACTGCGGAAACATCTTTTTTTAAATCAAGGAGGGTTTGTGAACATCCTTGGAGAATTGTCTAAAGTAAATGTTTGCTATTATGAAGCTCAGAGTAAAGAGCTTGTTTTGGAAGTCTTGATTATCTGGATGGTGTGACCTGCCAATTCAGCTAATTGTTAATCAGCATCTTGGTGCTGGGGAATTGGCCAGAGAAAGGGCACTCTGAAGAACACCTATCTAGTCAGCCAGTAGAGGATCTTTGATTTCCAGATAACCCAAGGTCCATTTACGGATATTGCCTCCAATGGTTTAGAGATTGGTCTGAGAGTCTGCATTGCAAACATTATTTGTGTACTGCAGTTCAATGAATGAGATTGGGATAATCTTGTTTTTGGACTGGACATGATGCAGATTGAACAGTTAATTGCACATTATACAAGAAGTGCATGGATTTGGAGTTTAGTACTGCAGTGAAGAATTGGAGAAGAATGTCCATGTAATTACTTGAATTTGCTTGACCCCAGTTTGACCACATAATGGTCTATGGTGGATCTGTTAGTCAGGATCACGCAGGTCATTGTGTACCAAGTGGAGATTGGTGACAAGTTTCTATAAACAGCCATCCTTGAAGAGAACATTATTTAATCTATCCTGGTTGACAAACTCTCAGGCCTGTAGAACATCAAAAAAGCCATATAATGAGGTCACTGTAGCTCTTTGTCATTTTTCAGTTCCATTAAAATTGATTTCAAATGACTTGAGAAGATCTGTAGCTCAGGTTAATGATATGGATGTAAGTCTGCTTGCTGAGCTTAAAGGTTTGTTTTCAGACATTTTGTCATCATGGCGAGGTAGCATCACCAGTGAAAGCCTCCAGTGAAGTTCTGGTGGTATGTCCCGCCTCTCTACTTATAAGTATTGGTTTCTTAAGGTGGGTGATGTCATTTCTACTTTTTTTCAAGGGAAGGTAGATGGGGTCTAAATCAATGTGTTTATTGATAGAGGTCCAGTTAGAATGTCAGGCCACTAGGAATTCCCGTGCATGTCTTTGTTTCGCTTGTCCTAGGATGTGTGCGTTGTTCCAGTCAAAGTGGTGTCCTTCTTTGGCTGTATGTATAGAAATTAGTGATAGTGGGTCATGTCTTTGCTGGCTAGTTGATGTTCACATATCCTGGTGGCAAGTTTCTTGCTTGTTTGTCCAATGTAATGTTTTTTACAGTTCTTGCATGGTATTTTGTAAATGATGTTAGTTTTGCTTGTAGTATTTCAAGGATTCTTTAGGTTCTTCAGTCGCTGTTTAAGTTCTTCCGGTCTGAGATCCTCCCTTATCGATGAACTGATGCAATTGTTATTATCAGTGTAACTCCACCTGATTTGCTTTTTCTGTCCTTCTGAGATGTTGTAAATCTTTGAAAATTCAGTTACCAGTCTCTGTCATCATACAATCATGTTTCTGAAATGGCAATTAGTTCATATTCATGTATCTCTACTTACGTCTTTAGATTCTCCAACCTGTTGTGACTTGTTGCATGTGATAGGTAGGGTTAGGTTAGGTTCATATTGTAGTCTTCATTGACATCATTCTGCTTTCAAAGTATATATGAGGTTGATTGTTTCTCCTGTCTTCCGGTATTCCTACCACCTTTTTGCCATCCTGTTACCAATTTTACTTCCTTCCAATTTGGATTACCTCCTGAGTTTCTATCCCTCTGTCAAGCTAATCTAATAGCATAAGCAAATCTCTGTGAAAATATCATTCCCAGTTCAGATTATACAGATCCCATCTGACGCAGAACTGACTCTAATTCCTGAAAAGTCTGATGCCCTGCCTCCTGAACTGGTTCTTCAGCCATGTGTTCAATTGATCGATCCTTGTGTTCTCATATTCACTTGTGTGTGACTTTGAATAATCATGAAGTTATTGCTTTGGTGGTCAAGCTTTGTAATTTCCATAACTTCTTGATATCTTGCCTTTAGAACCCTCATCCCTCTTCCTAGCAATGTCTTTCTGTCAATGTGAATCATAATTTCTGACTGATGCTCCTCTGCAAGTAGGAAGTCCTGCAGCCACTCCCTATAATTTTGACTCTGGCACCAGAAAAGCAACACACCATCCTTGAAGTTACTGCCACAGAAATGCCTGTCTGATCCCCATAACTCCCCCCTGTAATTATTTCTGCATCATTCTTCTTCCTCCTGCCCTGTGTATCTGAGTTGCCATGTACTCCCCTGAGGACTCATCACCCTAACCACTTTTCAAAGTAGATTACCAATTAACAAACAAGGTAGCCTCAGGCGATTCCTGCACTAACCATTAACCATTAAGATATTTCGAGATTGCCGAGTAAATACTCATTCCCTCATTGTCTTTCCACTTCAGTTCTATGATGTGACCACTTCACATCATACACATTAACCATGTAGTCCTCTTCCTTGCAGATGTACTACTGCTCTAGTTCCGAAACCTGGAGCTCAATCTATGTAGCTGATAAACAATCTACAAGAAGCATTGTCTGAGACGTATGGTCTATCATTAACTTCACACATACTACAGGATATACACTTCACTTGTCCTTGTTGATTGGCTATCTTGTAACCCTGAAAAATATTTGTTGCCCTCAAAATAAGTATGCACTTACTATGAATATACAACAGCTAATTCTCAGAAAGAAGGAAAAAAGGTCTACAGATGTAAACACAAACTAAAGACCCAATTTTCTTTAAAGATTGGAAATACTGAACACATCTACTCACCAATCAGCTGCTTTCCATGCACTTGTGATGTCACAATGCCATTGGTCATGATATAGGTAAGCCTTTCAATCCATGCCTTATTTCCTCTCCTGCGCACCTCTCATTCAACAGACTATTTCTTGGAGCAGACCTTAAGGCATTTCATTTCCCACCCCACCCCACCCCACCCCTCCACATTGAATCAAATTCTCAGTTATTCACTCTCAGTCTCCCTCATTCCCACCATGCTCAGTATGCCCTTTTTTAAAATATATCCACAAGTAAATGGCTTTCCCATTACCAAATCATTATGACTTTTCTTCAAACAGGCCCTTCCTATTTAAAGAGTCCTGATGAATAACTTTTTTCTTAACTTCCTACTGTAGTAATTGCACCCAATTTAGACAAGAAATTGCAGGTATTTGATAACTGCCACAAGCAGGCATTAAATTATTCAGCCAGGCTCTTTTAACTTAATGCTGATTGATTCTAGGTACGATTCTGGCTTCTATTTTATAATTAAACTTGGAAAAGATTTGAAATCATCAGAAGAAATCTGGTGTCTGCTGTTGGGACATGAGACACCAGTTGATTGATTTTCCTACAGCCAATAGTTAGCATGGAAGAGCATTCAAAATCTTGAAGAAACACTCATGGCAAGACTTACCAAGGCAGGAATCCAACCAATAGTCAAAGATTTCACATTTTGTAATGGACATACAGCAGCAGAAGAGTTAGGAACATCCTGATAAAGGACTAACAGTAACTCCAAAGCAAATCTGAACCACATTGCGTGTCAATAGTCTATAGGAGCAGACTTAATCTAGGCTTCAGTCAGAGAGCAAGTGGATATTGGTGATTTACGAGCTAAAATTCATAGTGGACAAAGGGAAACTTTAAAAATGATGCAATGTTCCAGGCTAGGAAGGCATATGTTATGGAAAGTACTTACCACTCAAATCAAGTATCATCAAGAAAATGGGAGGACAGAATGAGGCACAGTCAAGGCAATTGAGAGCAACAAAAACAATTTAAACTGAGGGTCCAGATCTGGTGATGTTGCAAAGCCAGAATCAAAATAACAAAGAGGCATTCCAAGACTAATACTAGACTGTCCTGGACTAATAGAAGAAAGTTAAGAGACTTTATTAAAGCCAAAGAGAAGATGTGCGTTGTTTTGTTAAAGCCATTTTAAAAACAGGAAACACTTGTTTAATCCACAGGGAGATGGAACTATTCAGAAAAAGGTACTGTGAAAGACATTGGGGTTATTATTAAAACATCAAACAACAGGAAACGTCCGGAAAAAGCCCTTAGAAAATCAGGATTCACATGTTAAATTGCAGAATCATTCAGTAAAAACATGATTAAAGTGGGCATAATTTATAAAAGTCAAAGACAACAGGAATAATTCAATAAAGCTATTAATTAATAAATTTTGTTTTCTTAAGGCTGAAAATAATAGGACTTATCCAGAAAAATTGCAAAAAGGTGGGACTAATCCATTTCAGTCATGAAGAGTCAGGAATCTTCCATTTTGGCTGTAAAACAGGAAAACCCTCTAGCACAACAACACAGGGCAGCAATATTAGTATTACTGCAAATAAAAACCTTTTAAGAAAGGAAAAGTAATTAATGACATTAGAAGGACATTGTATCAGAGTAGTTACTAATATTGTCAGAAAGATTTAATTAACCACAAAAATGGAAAAGTTGGAGAAAACAATTCTTATGGTACTGTTATGGACCAGGCCAGACTCCCTCAAAACATCTCAAGAAAGTAGCCCTGACCCTAACTTTTTGAGGTGTTTTAGAGTAGAGTGGAAATTCCAGGAATGATGCAGCTGGCCCAACTACTTAGTTTTAAACAAAACAGAATTTATTTGCAAGATTGCCAAATGAAACACAAACAAAAGAGAACAGAACCTAGAATAGCAACCTATCGAAAAACCCAACAGACGTTCCCACCTTAATGATGCTGTTCCAAATGCCTGCAACAGTCCCCATAAACACCCCTTTGGTAAAAAGGTAAAATCAGACATAGGTTCTCACAGAAGAGAGAGAGATGGCAGAGAGATTTAGCATGGAACCTCCTTCCAATGCAGCTATTTCTTTGGATTCCCTAGCTAAAACTGACCAGCAGCTCATGAACAGCCAGACTGCTAAAACCAAAACAAACCAAAGGTAAGCTGAGCTGGGAGAACTGGGTGAGCCACTCCCCTTTCATTGTACAAGTGCTTTTTTAAAAACTTAAAAGCATTTTGCCTAAGGCAGTATCTGTTAGCTATGATCAAATTGGCCCTAAAACCCAAACAAGCCAGACATCCTAGAACTTCTGCATTTACAACATATCTCAAACAATAACCAAGGACAGAATAACCTTGTTAAAGGAGCAGCATAGTCACAGTTGGGAATAATTTCTAAACTGGATACTAAATCAGAAGCTGAATAAATAAATGTATTTCTATAGACATTTAGATACATAGCTTGCCAAGGTATTTTAAAAAGCTACAAGAACTTTATACTGAAGACCTATGACAATTACCTTAACATCAGAAAAAAATAAAATTTTGAAATAGGAAGACAATTTAGGGTGGCATGGTGGCAGTGGTAAATGCTGCTACCTCACAGCATTGAGGACTTGGGTCTGATCCCAGTATTGAGTGGCTGCATGGAGTTTGCACATTCTCATTTCTGCTGCATGCTCCAGTTTCTTTCCAGTCCAATGGTGTTCAATGGATTGACCATGCTAAATTCTCCAGTAGTCTCCAGGGATATGCAGTAGATTAGCCATTATAAATGCAGGGAGGGTTGCATTTGGGTGGGATGCTCTTTGGAGGGTAAGTGTAGACTTGATGGATTGAATGGCCATATCTGGACTGTATGGATTTTATGTTTTCAGCATTCAGGTAAATGCATTAGCCCATGATGAAAGATGGGTTGTTGGAGGAAATATATCTTTCTAGAACATATTCCTACCCTCAGCATTTTATCCATTAGCCAATCCTCAGTCCATGCTAAAAAATAAGCCAATCTCATAGCTGCAATCTTGAGTAACAATTTCCTGCATGGGCCTCATTAAATGCTTCTTAAAAATATTGTGTTCACTGGTTCTCGTCTATTCATCCTTAGATGTTTAAAAATCTCACATAGACTTATCAAATACAATTTCTCTTTTATGAAAAGTGTTAACTGTGCCTGATTATACTGTGGGTTTTTTTAAGTGCCCCGATGCTAGATCTTTAATCTAATAAGAATGCAGTAAGAAAAATGTTATAAAGATCTTTCTTTCTTGAACAACAGGTATTAGATCTAGTATTTTCTTCACCTATAGAATCCCTACAGTGTGGAAGCAGCAATTCTTGTGCCCATCAGAACCACACTGACCCTCCGAACAGCAACCCACTCAAGGCCGACAACCCCTACCCTATCCCTGAAACTCTGCATTTCCCATGGCTAATTCACCCAGCTTGCACATCCCTGGACGCTATGGGCAACTTAGCATTGCCAATCTACCTAACCTGCATATCTTTAGACTTTGGGAGAAAACCAGAGCACCTGGAAGTTACCTACACAGACACAGGGAGAATGTCAATGTGGAGTTTGCACAGTCACCGAAAGCTGGAATCTTACGTAGCACTGTGAGGTAGCAGTGTTAACCACTGAATTACCATCCCACTGTACCCAAAGACACGATCCTAGGATAAAGAACATCAATGCATTCATTATCTCGTAAACACTTTCTTAAAACCACCTCTCCCTGAACAACTCCAGGGTGTTGGTCGACACCGCGCGCTCCTTTTCCAGAGACACCTGGGCCCGAACGTAACCGCGGAAGAGGGGCAGGCAGTCGGCCCTAATGACCCCCTCCACGGCCTGCTGCGTGGACCTGTTTATAGCCAGTTTGGCCAGGCCCAGGAGCAGACCCACAAGGAGGTCTTCAGACCTGCCCTCCCTCCTCCGTACCGGCTGCCCGAAGATCAGGAGCATGGGACTGAAGTGCAACCAAAAGTAGAGGAGGAGGTTTTTGAGAAAATCAAAAAGGGAGTGCAAACGCCCACACCCAATATACACGTGGTCCACGGACTCCACAGCGCCACAGAACAAGCAGTTGGGCTGGGAGTCCGTGAACCACCGCAATCTGCGGTTGCAGGGGACCGCTGCATGCAGCACCCTCCACCCCAGATCCCCCAGAGAAAGGGGGAGGACTCCCGTGTAGAGAGCCCTCCACTGGGATCTCCACCACCTGGTGGCAAATGGGCATGCCAAGGCGTGCCCAGACGGTGGATGAGGGAGAAGAGGTGGACAGTTTGCAGCAGTAGTTGATACAGGGCCCGCTTTTTTACATCCTTAAAAGGAACAAAATGAAAATTCTGGAGGCGGCTCACGTTGTGGGGCACAGACTCCCGCAGGAAGTATGGGACCTTGGGGCCAATGTGAAATTCCGTCCGGGCTGGGGTGAGCGCGGACGGGATCCCACCGCACACCTGAGCATCCTCCAACTGGTGCGCTACATCAGGTCCGAGCACCGCCATTTTAAGCTGTCGGATGGCGGTGGCCACATACCGGACGTCTACCGCTGCCCTGCTTGCTATGTCCTGTGGCAGCGTCCAGCCCAGGCCCCCAGCACCCAGCACGCCTCCGACCCTGGTCACCCTCCCCGCTACGGCCCTCCCCTCCGACAGCCACTCGAACCCGCGAGTACGGAGGTGCGGATTCCTGAGCAACGGCTCCCTGATGACAGCCGCTACTCCAGCTGGAGGGTAGGCGCGGCGCTATTCGACCATGTTCCAGACAGTGATCAGGTCCTGATAAAAGACAGACAGCGTCTTGAGGGTGACCTCCAAACCGTCACGGTCGACGAACAGGAGCTGCGCATCATAGTTGAGGTTACGCATCTGGCAGAAAAATTACGTCGCCAGGGCGCACCACCTAGGAGGAGGCTCGACGTAAAGGTATCGCTGCAAGGTCTGAAGGCGGAACATCGCGACCTGGGTGCGGACGCACACCAGCGACTGACCGCCCTCCTCAATAGGGAGACTCAGAACCTGCGCGGCGACCCAGTGCATCATTTTGTCCCAGAAGAAGTCGACCAACTTTCTCTGGATGTCAGCAACAAAGCCAGGAGGAGGGACCAAAGTGAACAGCCGGTACCACAGCATGGCGGCCACCAGCTGGTTTATGACCAGCACTCGACTCCTGTAAGATAGCACTCAGAGCTTCTTGGCACCTGAAATCACTAAATGTTATTATTTTTAGAGTCATGGAATTATAGAGTCATACAATACAGAAACAGACCCTTCGGTCTAACTCAGCTGAGCTGACCAGGCATCCCAATCTGACCAAGTCCCATTTGCCAGCATTTGGCCCATATCTGTCTGAATCCTTCCTATTGATGTCTTTTAAATGCCTCCACCACTATAAAGTTAAATAAGAATATGCCAGGTGGAAAAAATACAATTTGAGCATGAAAGAGGAAATATTTCACATTTGTGTAAACAAGATGGCAAATAATAATGTAAACTTGTATTTCAAACTGAACAGCGGTATGTCAAACATACCAGCTTTTCTCATGGTCTTTCTACTTGAGAGGACATATCTGGCAAGGGTGAACAGATTTCACTGAGGTTACAAGCTTTTAGCAGCAAGAAATGAATAAGCATTTAATGAGGTGATTATTACGCTGCAAATGTTCTTTCCCAAAGTTATTCTCCTGAATAATAAAGTTTAATTGCCAGTTGGCTTGGACTTGCAGCTCCAAAGCCAAAGCAGCTTTCCTTAATAAGTTCTCTATTCCTGTCATCAGCATTATCCATAAGACCGGGCTTTAGTCTTTATCTTTAATATAAAAATATCAAACTTGACTAACGTAATTATGTACAGTCCAATATCCCTTAGTTTGCTGAGAAAAGAGACATGCTGTCAATAATTTTCATCTTGCACTCATGAGGACAAGCACAGAATGCCAAATTTCAAAGCAAGTGACAATTTATACTGGATGAGGAAAGAATACTGAATGCTCAGAGCATGTAGTTGCTTGAATCCCAGCACCCACATTGATCAATGAAGGTAGTTCACAGTAGCCAGCGGCAGAGAATCCATTAGTATACTTCTACACTACCGTGCCATGGAAAGAGAGCTCATCTGATTGCTTTAACTGAATTTGATGTGCGATAATTTTTGCTTTGATTTGCTCCAGATTTGCCAATTAAATCCCTTAGTATGTGACAACATCAAAGTCTTTCCACTTGGCCAGTGGGTTCCTGGTCCAGAACTCGGCACACTTTCTTTGTGCCACCATACTTTTGAATAGAGTTTTTTTAATGTAATCAACCAGTTCAAAGGTGTTATTAAATGCCTCTGGAGCAGTTGGGACTTGTACCTGGGCTTTCTAATCCAGAGCTAGGTACACTACCGCTATTACTCCATATTTTTATGAATACAATTAGCTAATGAGTTCCCAATGCTCTTTTGCATGTGAATTCCTTTCATTTGTAAGTATTTAGAATCTTATAGAGGGCTCTTTTGATGCAGTGGCAGTGTCCCTACCTCTGAAGCAGAAGATCAGGACTCAAGTCCTATCTGCTCCAGAAGATGTAATGACATCTCAGAACTGATTGATGAGAAAATACCTAGATTTTATAGAATAATCTATAGCATAGATTTAGATTCCATATCTAGCAGAATTAGATACAAAGTTGAGCACTAAGTAAAGGTTCTTCCAGTACTTTCTCAGTAATTACTGCAAATATTATTAGTTCTTTATTGGACTTCAATAAAATTGCTGGATTCAGCTTGATTTTCATATGTCAAGATGCTCATCTCTTCTGCAATAATCTCCACTCTAGAGATGGTTCATACGACTCAAAATAGAGCAGTTGATTAATGTTATTTTGCAGATATTCTCTTGAAATCAGAAATAATGGACAGAATTTTGGTTTTAGTCTCAAGGCCTTGAAATAGGGATAATTTCCATGTCCCGACAAGGTGTGGCTGAGCTGCAGGCAATGCGATTTTTATTTGTCTAGCCATTTATTAGCAAAAGGATGTGACTGTTGTCCATTTAAGGACAGTGAGTTCCCGGCACTGAATGCTTTCCAGTAGTAAGGAGTCTGCACCTCTGGAGCAGATAATAGAGAGAGAGAGGGAAAGTTATCTTCTCTGCACTTTTGAAACTTTAAGAATGACCAGACTGCCAAACTAAGTGTCAATCTGCTGACAATTGCATGTTGTTTAATGACAAGATAATTAGTCATTCTCATCTGGAGACAATCATCAAACACTAATCGTCTGCCACTGTTGGTAGTTTTTCACCAACTTTATGAACAGATTTCCTTTTCCACTGAACAATTAAGATTACCGTTGCATTGTTTTTATCAATGTAATCTGGCTGTACTTGACTAAGCCATCAGAAAGGAACACAGAAATTTAAATGCAAATTCTGTCAAATGTAAATTGAGTTTGCATGATCTTTAATGCTGGCTTACAAAACATTGTGCATAAATTCCCTTTTACTGGGTGGCCTGTAGCTATTTGTAAGCCAGCTGCAAGGTGAAATGATTAAATAGTGATCCAAAGGCTGCCAACCTGACCAGCTCATTTCACTGGCTCTGTTTTGATCAATGTAGACCACTCTTTACCAGCTGGAAAATTCTAGGTCACATAAGAGAGAAGCTGTGATATCCTTTAAGGGTGTCATTGACTATCTGCATCTTACCCTTAATCTAGCCTCTTTAAAAATAGCCCAGTACTAACAAACCAGCAAAATGTCCAGTGCTGGGAAATTCCAGCCCTGCCTTCCTCTGTTTGGACGTCTGACAGGCCTTCCAAACATTTATCTCATGTACTTGGTATTCTATGGAGATTCTGACCCTTACTGCTGTTCAAACAGGAATCACTGGCCCTTCTTCATCATTCCTTGAGGGTTTTGGCATGAGATTTTCCAATGCTCTTTGAAGGGCAGTAGTTGACTTGTTCCAAAGCATCAGCACATGTCATTCTGCACCAAACTGACACAATATCCAAGAGCATGAGAAAACATAAGTAAAAACTAAGCTCAGAAGGAAAAAAAAAGAAAGAATTCATTAAAAATTGCTATAATTTGCACTGAAATCCTATGAAAACATAATTAAAGGAGGTATGGCATGAATTAGAGCATATCACCTGCTTTTGATAATATCCTATGTCAAAAGAAAGATGATATGTTGCCATACCAATGATACTTATGAACAACTTGAAGCAGCTATCAGCTGTTGACAGCTGTATGCTGTTTAATGACATTTTAGTCACTCCCATCTGGAGACTATCATCAAACATCAATCATCTACCACTGTTAGCAGTGGTTCTCCAGTTTTATGAGCAGTTTTCAGTTTCCACTGAATTATTACGATTAATATAACCTGTTCTGCTTAATGCAGCAGACATCTTTGGAAATACTTAACACAGTACCATAGATTTTCTACAAGCTTGCATGGCTTTTCTCAATATAATCTAATTTTACTTGGCCAAGCCATCAGAAAGTAGCATAGAACTTTAAAAGCAAATTCTGTCAAATATAGTTGAGTTTACATGATCTTTAATGCCATTTTACAAAATATTATTCATATAGCTAGTCCCACACATAAAACTGGCCACACACTTAAATTTAAACATCTTGGGGAAAATGACCCCAGGTTACTGCTTTAAAATACATTCTTTAAAATTGCAAATAAATATTGAAAAAAAATTACATTCGATTAAGCTGATAAATTGCATTTGTTCATGAAGAATTTTGCAGATTTGGGTGGAAATGTGAAACTTAGGGCAAAAGTTTGGGTTTTGGCTCATGTTTTGCAATGGTAAATGTATTAATATGCAACTTCCATCACTTGATATTAATATCTGACATGACATGCACCACAGCAATATTTTAAAAAATACAAATACTGCCCTAAAAATAAGTACAGTCAACAGGTAACAGTGCAAGGAGCTAATACTCAAGACCTTGTAGGCAAAAGGGAATTTGTACATAAATTGCACCTTTATTGTTTGCAAAGGGGATCATGGTGACAGCCAAACTGCATATCCATTACAACATCCTGATCAATCAGAACCTATCTTCCTACTGTGAAAATTAAAATCGGCAGTCAACTGTTCTTGCTACATCTCCATATCAATTATGGCACAAAAAAAAGCATCCTCTTCTTATTCTATATAAAATTGTGTCTTGTCTTTTCAAGTCTTTTACGTGTCCTCGTTCTGATAAGTACAAAACCATAAGCTTCAACTTCTAGCCTCTTTTAGCAAAGTTTAAACCCTGTTATAGTTAATCAAGAAGCAAGGTATTTCCCAGAGAATTAATATTGTTTTTAACAAACCAATGCTGATGTTTCAATGAAAGGAAAGTTGCACAACTACTCCAAGCCTTCGAAACAATCAATGCATGGCAACAGCCATTGATCTTCATTTCATTTCCTTGTTAAGCTTCAAATACTAACTACTTTCAACTTCTAATTTACAAATTATTTCTCTTTCACTCACACTCAAATAGTGCTTCAATACATCACTGGACTTTGAGTGAATTTTATGGGAAGTATTTTGCATTCTTCTTATTGGTTGTTAATGTCACAATATGATTATTTGACAGGCCATTGGTTTCTTAAGGCAATAAGAACTTCATCTCTGTGAATTAATCCCAGATTCAATTTCTGTGTTTTAGGTTTTTCATGACCTAGGTTGTTCCTGTGAAATGCAGATTGTTGGACTTTCATTAAGCAACCAATATCTGAATGATACTGTGTTACAGTGTTACAGGCCCAAGCATTTCATTCAAGTAATAATAATGTAGAAGTTTCATCACATTGCTGTCCTCAGAAAGGTGAAAGGTTCAAACTCTTTAATGAATGCTGAGTCTCATAAACTTGCAAATTATCACAGAAACATTGTCCTTGAGGCTTTTTGCTCCTGTAAGGCAATAAACTTCAAATTACAGATTTATGAACTTCATTTGTGAGTATAGAATTATAGAGCTAGTTTCAAGCAATCAAGTTAAAATCCAATTTTGACAAGATTGCAATGATATTTTCAAATTTTAATTTTTCTTTTGAGTTGTTAAATATTCAACATCCCTGCCATAGTATAGTATATCTGCAACTCACCAAGGCTGACTCATTCAGTAATATCCACAAACACTGCAACCTCTATCGCAGAAGGCAAGGATATCAAGAAGAGCAGAATCCCAGCACCTCCAGTTTATCCTTGTCTCCTAGTTCTGATGAGTACAAAACCAAAAGCTTCAACTTCTACCCTCCTTTTAGCAAAGTTTGAATCCTGTAATGAGTAATCAGGAAGCAAAGTGTTTCCCAGAGAAGAAGCCTGGCTTGGAAATTTGTCACTGGTCTTACAACTCTTTTCTCAACAATACTGTTGGGATATTTTCATCACTTACTGCCATATCTCAAGGATAATTTGGATGACGAATACATTTCAATCTTGTCAGCAACGACCTCAACCTGTGAATGTATAAAAAAAACTCACTACCTATAAATTGGTCTTGGAGATTCACTCTCAGGCAGATATGAAATGCTAAAAATAGAAAGTTGTCTAAATAACAACAGATCCATTTTCACATATTTTGTTACACCTTGACATCAATAGGGATCAATTCATTATGGTTTTGGGTGGGATACCCCAAACTGCTAAGCACTCAGTTGAGGAAGGATGAACTCATTCCATTTCTCTACTAATCCAATTTCACCCCCATGGATAGTTGCAAGAAGATAAATTTTAAAAGGATGCTTTCCCCACAGATAACTTTTTTTCAAACAAAATGAATTTATGTTTACAAGATAAGCCAATTTAACTAGGCTTTCTGGAGTTAACAAATATTTTATTAGTTACTAAATGCAAAATTAATTGGTAAAGTAACATGCACAAACACAGAAGTAGCAGTTTTGACATTGGTAATGGATAGTTGGTTTTGTGATTTATAGCCTTAAAGATTGATTGAAAATCGTTTTGATCATGGTTGAAACCCAGCATTCAGGGGCAACTAGGTTCTTTTGTTATCTTCTTTCCATTTGTCAGCTTTGAAATATTCAGGTTGAGAGAGTATGTGCAACTCAGGGATGAGTGGGGGTAGTTCTTCAAAGTGACCTTCACAGCACCTCAGCACTTACCAGATCAAACCATCTTAAACTATTCAGAGGGTAGCCTAGACCCTAATATTTTCTTATTTTAAAGATAAATTTTAAAAGGATGCTTTCCCCACAGATAACTTTTATTTTAAACAAAATGAATTTATGTTTACAAGATAAGTCAATTTAACTAGGCTTTATGGAGTTAACAAAGATTTTATTAGTTACTAAATGCAAAATTAATTGGTAAAGTAACATGCATAAACACAGAAGTGGTATTGCATTTCAGATGCAATTCAATTGGTCAAATTATCGGATTTAAAGTAAAACACATTTTATTCATCCACTAATTATCACAGCAGTATTCAGAGATGAAATAACTGAAGGATCAAATAGGGCCCTCAAAGACCAAAGTGGACAAGTTTGTGTAGAAATGCAGGAAATGGGCGAGTTTCTCAATGAGTATTTCTCCTCCGTGTTTACCATGGAGAAAGACATGAAGACTTGGGAACTTGGGGGAGTTAGTGGTGATATCTTGGGGACAGTCCATATCACAGGAGAGGAAGTGTTGGATGTATTAGAATGTATGAAGGTGGATAAATCTCCTGGTCCTGACCAGATATATCCAAGAACACTGCAAGAGTCTAGAGAAGAAATTGAGAGGCCTCTAGTTGATGTTTTTGTATCATTGTTAGGGGTGAGGTCTTGGAAGACCGGAGCGTAGCAAATATTGTGCCATTATTAAAGAAGAGCTTCAAAGAAAAGCTTGGGAACTATAGACCAGTAAGTTTAACATCTGTTCTGGGTAAGTTACTTGAGAAGATTCATACATTTGGAAAGACAAGGTTTGATTAGGAGCAGTCAATATGGCTTAACATATGAGGAAAATTTGAGAACTCTGGGTTTATACTCGATGGAGTTTATAAGGTTGAGGGGGGACCTAATTGAAACATTCAGAATACTAAATGGCCTGGACAGAATAGATGTTAGGAAGATATTTGCATTGGTAGGAAAGACTAGAACCCAAGGGTATAGCCTTAGAGTAAAGGGAAAACCTTTTAGAGTGGAGATAAGGAGAAACTGCTTCAGCCAGAGAGTAGCGAGTTTATGGAATTCATTGCCACAGAAGGCTGTGGTAGCCAGGTCATTGAGTATATTTAAGATTGAGATAGATAACTCCTTGGGCATCAAAGGGATCAAGGGTTATGGGTAGAAAGCAGGAG
This sequence comes from Chiloscyllium plagiosum, assembly GCF_004010195.1. NCBI lineage: Eukaryota > Metazoa > Chordata > Chondrichthyes > Orectolobiformes > Hemiscylliidae > Chiloscyllium > Chiloscyllium plagiosum. The sequence goes on along the minus strand of NC_057723.1, from coordinate 59,214,408 downwards.
AATGGGATTGAGAAACTTATCAACCATGATTAAATGGCAGAGATCTCAATGGGTTGAATGGCCTAATTTCTGCTCCTATGTCTTCTGGACTTCTGGTCTTATGGTCTTATGGCTTTGGTAGACTGTTTTGTTCCCTCTGCCTAAAATCTTTCTGAGAAAAAGGACAAAATAACCTATTAAAACCCTAGATACGTCACGCCACTAGCATACTCCAGTGGAGCTGAAACTGGCTTTTTATCTCTTATCTTTACATATTCTCCAAAGCGAAAAGCATGCAATGTGTCTGCAGTTTGAGTCATGATCCACAGGGATTGACCTGTTTTTGAGCAGGAAGTCACGCGTTTCCCAATGTTCTTATCATCATGAGAGATGATAGTCCTGTTTGTCATGCAACTTCAATCACCCATTCCCCACTACAATATTTATAAGACTGATATTTGGGGTTAGCTTTACCTCCATAGGTGTGACACTCCATGCCTCTCTCCCTTCAGAAGCCACTTAATTTACATGATTAGATTAGATTCCCTAATCCTTTGGTCCAACCAGTCCACACCGACCTGCCGAAGAATAACCCACCCAGACCCATTCCCCTCTGACCAATGCACCCAACACTATGGGGCAATTTAGCATGGCCAAATCACCTGACCTGCACATCTTTGGACTGTGGGAGAAAACCCATACAGACACAGGGAGTATATGCAAACTCCACACAGACAGTCACCTGAGGCTGGAATCAAACCTGGGACCCTGGTGCTGTGAGGCAGCAGTGCTAACCACTGAGCCACTGTGCTGCCCCCTGAGCCACTGTGTCGCACATCTGCAGTTATTTTTGATTGTACCAGTTCCCATCTGGAGAACCATCTTCTTTTGTTTGCTGAAACTTTCTGATCTAGAAAAGCAAATATTTTTACTTCACTGTGTTGAAGACTGAGACATTCTAATGTCCAGAACCAAGTTCTGAGGGACACTGTAAAACTGAAGATCACAGCTGAACTGATGGTCAATGGAGAACTGGCATTTTCTAAGGCCTGTGAAACACATTACACCAATGTGCTGGGAACTGTATAGAGTACATTGCACTGTACGCCTGACGCAGAATGTATACTGTGCATATCAAAAATATTAAAATTGTATTGAATCACCTCAGAGAGGAACATGCTGTCAGAAAGTTGAAATGCGTCAGTCTGGTATCTTAAACCAGTGCAAATTGCTATCATTATTAATAAATTTCAAGACATTTGTCTCAACAAGAAGCCAGTCTTCATGGTACATGTTAAAGGGCTAATGTATATGGAATACACAGATCATATCATACTGACAATGGTATTTGCCCAAAAAACGACATCATTCTTGTTTCACACGCACAAGTGAATGTCTATTGTCTATTTATCCTCAGACTGATGCCTCTATCATTATTATTGGCCTCTATTGCTCCTGGGCATTCATCCTATTTACTCTTTTAATCCAGAATTCTGTTTAATCTCATGGTCGATTTGTCAACAAATGTGATGCTTCTGATTTTCACCCACTGTAATATTCACCCATGCTTAGAATTTATAGGTTGTACAATTTGCAAGAATTTAAGAGCCCCATGATGCATAGATTTCACTCATTGAGCACTAAGAAAAATCTTTACCTTAGTTACAGGAAGTAAGTTCGTGGGTGGCACGGTGGTACAGTGGTTAGCACTGCTGCCACTGCTGCCTCACAGTGCCAGAGACCCGGGTTCAATTCCCGCCTCAGGCGACTCTCTGTGTGGAGTTAGCACGTACTCCTTGTGTCTGTGTGGGTTTCCTCCCACAGTCCACAAATGTGCAGGTTAGGTGAATTGGCCAAGTTAAATTGCCTGTAGTGTTAGATGAAGGGGTAAATGTAGGGGAATGGGTCTGGGTGGGTTGCGCTTCAGCGGGTTGGTATGGACTTGTTGGGCCGAAGGGCCTGTTTCCACACTGTAAGTAATCTAATCTAAACTGATCCAGATAAAACTAGCAGGTAAAAGTTAGATCCACTGAAACTTTCTTTTATCCTTATAGATTGATATTGTTTAACACTTGCTCATTACCTGTATTTTTTAAATTTTGGGGTGTCTAAATTAACGGTCCTCTTCTTAAGTATAATTTATTGAATACTAACTCTAAATGACTGATGAAAATCATATTACCATTTATACATATATTATGACAAATAATTGTGAACAAATCTCCATTCAATGTCAAAAATAGAGGCACAGTTTTAATTTTAACCACAAGATCACCTTGCAACATAGTTGTCTCTATATTTGATCTTTTGCATATGCCTATATTTGGAATGTTCTGCTTTGTCAAATCTTCCTAAATCCAGGCTTGGCAGCCTGGCTATTTTGTATTGGCCACTGTTGCTGGAGGGTAGTGATGCATTATGACAGCTCATGTTTGTTAAAATTTCTGTATTCCCAAATCCATCTAAGGTATTTGTTTCATTTGTTGGTGGTTGTTTTAAATATACAGCTGCTTTGTTTGGTTCAATGTTGATACTTACCTAACTGGTTTGAGCATTTTGTGGCATATAGAATTTGACTCGCAATAATAAACAACTGTAATCCCTTAGAAAGCTGATCAAGTTATATTTGTTGTGACAAACCTGGAAATAACTTTTTTTTTCCACAGTGTGCAAGCATTGAGAAAAAAAAAATCTGAATTAGTTGGTTCAGTTAGTACAATTTACCTTTGTACAGTTGTTCATAATAGAGTTCTGTGACCAAAACGTGGATCCATTTTACTTGATTTAAACAAGAGATATTCAAATTTTGTTCCAAATTTCTAATTTTGAACCTATATAAAGCTTTCATAGACCACAATCTAAATTTTAACTGTCCCTGCAGCCTATGTATTTGAATTGTTTTCTGTTTGTATTCTGTGTCTATTCTGATCTTCACCCTCATGGTCATTCCAACATGTCAGCACTAAGACCATTTTACACTGTCCAGACAAGTGAATTAATTGCTTATTGTTCAGACTCTGGATGAAATAACTTCTATTTAGCACATTTACATTTGAGACAATACATTCCACTGAATGACTCATAATCTTTAAAATAACCTATTTTGAAACACATTTTGTAGGAAAACAAAAAAACTTAAAAGGCAAGGGAAGGGTAGAAATTTCAAAACTCACTTCATTGTAATTTTGGTGATGTTTAGCCTCCACTTGTAGTAGAGGGGGTTAATGGCACTTGAGAGGAATCATGACCTCAAGGGCTTAAGTTGGTGACCAAAAGAGAGAAACATATCCCACTTAAATGCATTGTACTTCTTATCTTCTCATGAAATTGTTATTGATTCAAAGCATGAATATGCTGAATCTCCTGTTTGGATACAGTAGCCACCTGAGCTTATTCTGAATACTTGGTGAAGCTCCAAAAATGACTAATCAATAAGAGAACAGCAAATCATATTTACACAACTTGCAGTTAAATTAGATCATTGATTGACTGACATTTTGTACTTTATAATAACCTGCATTTTCGTTGAAAAGTTTTTATTTCAATGTCTTTGTATTTATTTAGATGAGATTGAGAGGGCTGAATTGAATAATTGTTTTTTGCTTTGATACTATTTAAACAGGAGCAGGCCATTCAGCTCCTTGCAATTTGCTCTGTCATTCTATATGATCATGGTTGATCTACTAGGCCTCAACTCAACTCATCAGATTCCTTATGTCCACATCACAACATGCCCTTCCATTAATTGTTGTGTCATCAAAAATTTGGATAAATTACACTCTCCTCCAAGACATTAATGTAGATGATAAATAATTGAGGCCTAATATCTGATCCATTTGGCACTTCACAAGTTACACATTCCCAAACTGATACGACCCGTTAATCCTGAATTAACTCTGTTTTTGATGCTTTAACTAAACCTTAGTCTGTTAATACATTATCCCTAATGGCATGAGCTCCTATCTTGTGCAATAACGTTTTACATGCCATCTTTTTGATTACCATCTGGAAATTCAAATACACTATAAATTTTTGTCAAATGTGAATTTCCTTTTCACAAAACTACATTGACTCTATCCTCTAGCGGATCATTAACTATGAGATCCTTTATTAATCCTGCCTCATTACACATTAGTAGATCTACAATAGCCTGTACATGAGTAGATTCTGTAATTAGATTAGAAATCAAGTACCAACAGTTTCAAGAACAGCTTCTTCCCCGTTGTTATCAGACTTATGAACTGACCTCTCATTAGAGTTGATCTTTCGTGGCACCTTATCTGTACCTGTAGCACTGTAATCTGCATTCTGTTCTATTACCCTGATTTTGTCTTGGTTAGCACGCTAAATAATACTCTTCACTGTATCTCAGTACATGTGGCAAGAATAATTCAAAACAGACAGAATCAAATCAAATACGAAATGATCCCTGATGCACTCTATAAATTTGACTTCCAATATTACTCTTTCTCATCTGATTCATCCTGCAACAAAATAATCTGTAATTGCTATCATTACATATTAATTTACTTTTTATTTGTTCTATGAACTCATCTATTTTGTTTCACATATTGCATTTAATCAGATAAATGGCCTTTAGCTTTGACTTTCTACCGTGATTGTTTCCCATAATTCTAATTTCTGGTGCATTCTTCTACATATATTTTGCATTCGTTCATTATGACAGAATCAGCTCCTCTTTCTGTAGGTAGCCTATAAACAAAAACGTTTGATAAACCACAGCACTTAGATTCATTAAACCTGATTCACAGGGCTAAGCTAATCATTCTTTTTTAGCTAAGTCCAAGTTGTGTTGAGATTTTTGAAGGTTTTTTTTTGCCTCAAAGCTGATCAAGTTCTCTCACTGAATCTCACCAAACTTGTTTCATTAACTGAAATAAAAATAAAAATTCTGAGAGAAACTCAGCAGGTCTGGCAGAATCTGTGGAAAGAAAGTAGAATTAATGTTTTATTAATTAAAACATAACTGGGACCTATGCAGAGACTTTTAACACAAAATGTTAATTCTATGTTTTCTTTACACATGCTACCAGACCTGCTGAGGTTTTCTTGCAGTTTATATTTTTGTTTCAGATTCTCAACATCTGCAGTTCTTTGTTTTATTTCACCTCCCTCACATCCGATTCTAGTCCTATCTTACTATGCACCATTCCCAGACAATGTGTCATGCAGTGGAAATCCTAGAATGAATTGGCATCCCTTGCTTCTGCACAATATTTGAAAGACCTTTGTGCACCCAGACAAGCACTATCAGTCCAGAGCTACCTTTATGGTTTCTGACTTTGGCCTCAATATGACAGACAGTAGGAAATTGTCACCTTTACTTTGCAGGCAGAGTCTGGAGGTGCAGAGGCAGGACATTATTTTCCCCCAAGGCCAGCAGTGGAAGCCACAACATCAGACCATAGCAGCCCGATCTGTGGTTGTCACCTGGCTTAAATCAGTCCAAGCCATCTAGAGGCATGTACAGACCTGCAGGAAGAGAATTAATGTCCTTCTTCATTTTGCCAGCATAAGTGTAAACATGATCTCTCCAATACCTCAAACCCATTCTATTTCTGTATCGACCTTCCACCAAGGCATGCTCTACCACTCTCACAACATTTTCCCCACTCATTGTCAGTAACCTAACTCCTGCAATACTTACCTTATATGTCCTCAGTGCTGCCTAACCACTTACTTGGGTGGCACGGTGGCTCAGTGGTTAGCACTGCTGCCTCACAGTGCCAGGGACCCGGGTTCAATTCCTGCCTTGGGCATCTGTCTGTGTGGAGTTTGTACATTCTTCCCCGGGTGCTCCGGTTTCCTCCAAAGATGTGCAGGTAAGGTGAATTGACCATGCTAAATTGCCCGTAGTGTTAGGTGCAGGCGTAAATGTAAGGGAATGGGTCTGGGTGGGTTGGTGTGGACATGTTGGGCTGAAGGGCCTGTTTCCACACTGTAGGGAATGTAAACCACCTGACCTGCACTAAAAGTAATAGCTGTGCCATCCATTTTCGTTTCTTTTTAATGCCTGCCTCTTTCACAATCCAGGAAGAAAATAGGCCTCATGAAGACTGAAAGACTAAAGATGGGAATGACAGTGACTGAAGAGCCTGGAAGTGCAGCCTGGTTCAGTCCATGAGTTGAGAGTGTGTCCCTGAGCACATAGTGTCCTTGCTGCAACATTGGAATGATAGATGCCGGCACACCCGAGATGCCACATTGAATTGTGGTTGGAGACGTGCTATGAAGGTTCATAGAGGCTGGCACTGATCAATGCCAATATCTGTGGATGTGGGGTGTATGAGGCTGGCACCCGTGGAGTGTGCCCTGAGCTGCTGGTGTCTAATGTCCAACATGGCGGTTCTTCAAATCGACTGGTGAGCTGAACTTGCCGATAGTCACATTGATTTCCATGCAGCATTTTCTTGATGTCTAGCTCACTTTGTGCATTTAGTAAGATAAGAAGCTAAACATTAATGAGCTGAGTTGCTCCATCAACAATGCCCTTTTATTGGCAACTCACCACTGCCTAGCAAGATACTTATCATGCCACCTGTGAAAAGCGTAAACAATTACATAGATCAGCTTCATCTGATTCTGCGCAAATCATAGACCATGTCTCTCAGACCCCAAAAAGATTCTGTCTATTGTATCCATGACTAGAGCTGTGTGTTGCTTTCAATATTAATCACAACATTTTGGATAGATATGTTGCAGCTGTACAGGACATTGGTTAGGCCACTTTTGGAATATTGTGCGCAGTTTTTGTCTCCCTCTAATAAAAATATGCTGTGAAACATGAAAGGGTTCAGAAAAGATTTACAAGAATGTTGCCAAGGTTGGTGGACTTGAGCTATAGGGAGAGGCTGAATTAGCTGGGGCCATTTTCCCTGGAGCATTTGAAACTAAGGGGTGACCTTATAGAGGTTTATAAAATCATGAGGGGCATGGTTAGGGTAAATAGACAAGGTCTTTTCCCTGGGGTGGGGAAGTCCAGAACTAGACGGCATAGATTTAGGGTGAGAGGGGCAAAATTTAGCAGGGACCTAAGGCACAACTTTTTCACGCAGAGGGTGGTGCGTGTATGGAATGAGCTTCCAGAGGAAGTGATGGAGGCTGATACAATTACAACATTTAAAAGGTATCTGGATGGGGATATGAATAGGAAGGGTTTGGAGGGATATGGGCCAGGTACTGGCAAATGGGACTAGATTAGTTTAGGATTTCTAGTCAGCATGACGAGTTGGACAGAAGGGTCTGTTTCTGTGCAATACATCTCTATGACTCTATGAATGTTTCTAAAAACCAGTTCTATTTGTTGAATAAATTTCAGAACACTTCTGTAAAGATATTTGTTCTTACCTATGTTCTAAAAAGTAGCTGAACAGACAATGTTTTTTCAATTTCTAAAACCATATAGTCCAAAACTTGTTAGTTGTAATGAAAAACTCCCTTCATTCTACCCTATCAATACTCCACAGCTCCAGCCCTAAAAATGAACTATATTATTCACCACAACTGCATTTTCATACTCATGTATGCCATCCTTTTTCCCTCCAAAGATAGTTGCCAGTTACTTCGAAATCTATTAATTTTGTGCAATGGGACTATACCAACCTTGGACCAGGGTGCAATGAAAAATAAAAACCTAATTATAACATGCACATACGCAGGTAGAAGAAGAATCCTAATCCAACTAGTTTCAGCTGGCCTCTGGCATTGTCTAAAAGAAAGAAGAACAGTGTACTGATCAATGTCAGATCCACCTTCACAATGACAGAGAATGGAATGGAAAGTTCTGTTGATTGGGTGACTTGAAGGGGAGCGGGAGGAGACTTGCATTGAACACATACACAGGCATCTACCAACTGAGCAAAATGACCTGTACTGTCAATATCTTGTACCACTACTTCGTACAAGAGTTTAGTATAGAAGTGGAATGGAGAAGATGAGATGAAGGTGCATCAGCTGGGTGAGAAGCATGGAGCTAAGGAGGAAGACTAAGAGACGGCTAAAATAAATTGAAGGAAAAAAATGTGGTCAGTATGACTGAAGAGAAAACAAAAATAGATGTGGGAGCAGGGGAGGATAAAGACCGGTAATGTCGGGTAAAATGAGGGAAACCAAGCACAAACAGATTTCAGATTTGGTAAAGGCGATGAGTGGGCACAGAAACTTTTAAAAAAAAGATTAGAATGATTGACAAGGAAAGGGAGTTGGATAAATGGGAATTGATTATCAAGGCCATAAAGCAGGTGCAATTTCGATCAGCGGCTTTATGAGGGGCCACATCAACTGAGAAACACAGCCATCTACTTGGGACATCTTTACCATGATGTCAATGAATGAAATGTATCAAGGTGGCATTCAGACCTTACCACAATATCACACCAGATGGTATGATAGCATTGATGTAGCAAAAGAAAGAAATGAGCAGCTACAAAACTTTTAAACATTTACTAAATTATGTCTTAGTATTTAAAATGTGAAGCATGTGCTTAAAGTACAGAATGAGATATTCCAGACAAACTGGAAATGAGCAGATTTTACTGACTATAACAGATTGCCATTGCCCTTCCTTAATTAATTAGCAAAAGTAGAACTTAGAGGCAACTCTATGTTTATATTTCATTTGGTGATATTAGATGTGACACACAACACTGTCCAAGCAATAGTTCCAAAACACATTTAAGAAATGACCAAACAGCAGATTTTTTTCTTGGTTTATATAATAATTTTTCTCATTTGGACTATGATGTAGTGGTCATTGACTTGTCCATGACTGATCAAATATACATTCTGACATTACACTAATTGTGTTCCTGCCATGTGTCCAAATGATCCATCATCTACTAGCACAGGCATAGTGATACAATTAAACAGATGTTATCATAAGCCAAGCAAACAACACAGCAACAGAAATGTTGTTCTCATTACTCTGCTGGTTATTGATTAATGACATGGAGCTGTTAAACATACAGCAGCGCATTTCAAATGGATTGACTACTTGATGTTCTTGCTTATACTGTTAAATATCAAATATTTAATTAGAGTCAGGAAACATCTCCTGGTGTTAAGTTAGATTCAAATATCATTGCAAAGTCACAGCATGATACTACTCAGAATCCCGTGACCGCCTGATCCATTGGCAAACACGGAGATGGAAAAAAGTTTATACTTTCTTTATACTTCTTTCTCTTTATGACATACCAGAGTTTATGCGATGGCAATTTTGATTGCAGAAAGAAAAAATAGCACCGAGTATCAAATGATGATGAAAATGATGGTAATCTAGATTTGCTAGGTTCAATAGAATGTATTACTCTTATCAAATAAGCTATGTATCTCTCACATTGGGTTGCCTAGAAGCTAAAGTCTTCGAACAAATCAGACTCCATCATCAGACAACCTTAATAAGCTACTGCACAGTTCCTTGTTCAAGATTCTTTTTACAACTTTTGCTTTTAGATCTCTACCAGTGCTACTTTGTAGTCCATAAGTAGAAAGAGTCACCAAATAACTTATGATCTAATGTATACCTTGAGATTGCTAGATCAGTGTAATGCTGTGACTAAGTGGAGGTATTAGACCAATATAGGCCCCTGACATTGGGGAATCAACACAATATGCCAGTACATCTGGGTACAGCATTGATGTTTATTTCTAAGGAATGAATTTTCCCAATGAAAATGACTCCAAGTATTTTCTGTGTTATTTTGCACATCTTTGTAGCTTTAACATTGCATTTCGAATCGAGCATGCTTTGTCATGTGAGGATATGTGCCACAATATCGCCTCGGCTACTTCACACTCTCTACCTCTGCTATTCCATCCACCTTCATCAAGCTCATGCTCTACCGTCTCCTCTCCCCCCCCCCCGCCCCCTCAATCTCCACCATACCTACATGACCTCTGTGCTGCTTACTCACTCACTCAAGATATCTCACCATCCTTCCCCACTTTCATCAACACGAATAGCTATGCCAGCTGCTTTCGCATCACTCCCTCCCGCCCTTTGTTTAATTCAAGTAGGGAATGGCCCACAACAGAGTGTAGAGAGCTAATCTAGGTGGAGATGTATCTGACATCTATGTACTCACCCTCTAAAAGGAGAAGATGCTTGACTTAATGTCAGAGGATAGAGACCACTCATACAGTCACATTCTCCATTTCCTAGCAACCAAGTTAAAAAAATCATAAAATGTTGCTCTGCAGCTACCATTACCACCACTATAAATATATTCTGAACATGCCTGAACTTTTGCCTCTATTTGGCAATTCATTTTCTCTTTTATCTCTATAGGTTCCGACTGCATCTGTATCATCTCTAGCCTTAAGAGAACAGTCCTGCAAGAGACCTCCTCTTTCACTTCTGAGTCCCTCAGAGGTAACAATGGCAAAGCTGCCTCAGATACTGGCTGTCAGTGGGTACTGTTTCAAGATTAGAGTCAGGATTACATGCTGCCACATCTCCACATCTTGCTGAGAAAGAAATTCCTCAAGTCTTTGGCATTTGGGGGACTGTGGAGACCAGACCCTTGCTCAACTCCAGACTGGAGAGGACACAATGGCGCCAACAATCAGGGTTTTCATTCCAAATGCGCAAGTCGACACAGAAGCAGCAGATTTGTTGGAGACACTGGGCAAACTGACCTGAAGGTTGGAGAACTCCAACAATGCTGTTTGTATTATACAGCCTCTGCATGTGAGCATCTGAGCATCTCCATGGGAAGATTGTGGCTGTCATGGAGAGGTGGTTCCAGCACAATGAGTGTCTGATGGATAAACATACAGACATGAACTTCATCCCTCTAGTGGCTAGAGTCTAGCCACTGGTAACCTGCACTGCTCGAGTGTGCTCAAATCCAGTCAGCTCTCAGCTGAAAGAAACATAGCATACAGCCCTCCTCTCAGGATCCTCTAGAAATGGCAGGGTGCTCTATTTCCACCTTCACCCTGCCTGCTACTCTCAACATTGTTTAATTTCCATTGTGCACTTGCGATTTGAATGAGGATGGAGGGAAATAGTGATCGAACTTCACAGAGTAAGTCCTAGGCTAAGACTCTCAATTTAGGTGACACCTCAGTTCTTCATGTTCCATTCTTGGTTCCTGTCCTTGTCAATGCCATTGCTTTTGATCCTCCCCATGTTCCATTCAATCTGTTTATTTAACTGTTCATCTCCCCACTTTGCCCTCCGAGACCCAGGCATACGAGACATATTCATGTCAAACATAGCAATGGACCGTCCCCCTAGCAAAGGCAGGATGGTGATGACTGTTGATGATTCTCTTTCTTGCAGAACTCCTTGCCCTACCATGCCCTATCCTCTTTCCCCCACACTTATATGTTGAGTTTACCCTTCACAACTAGAACCCTCTCCGCATCCCAGCATGCTGCCTCCAAACCTCTCATTGAGTTTCCCAGTTTCGCGACCACAGCAGGGCCTTCTCAACTTCTTCGATGTGGTCTCCTCTACATTGGGGAGGCAGGACACCAACTAACAGAGCGGTTCAGGGACCATCTCTGGTCCACATGCACCAAGCAACCCCACACCATTCTGTGGCCAACCACTTCAACTCCCTCACCCACTCTCCTAAGGACATGCAAATCCTGGGCCTCCTCCACCACCGAATGAAAGCCACTAACCAACTGGAGGAAAACTGCCTCATCTTCCACCTTGGGACCATTCACACACATGGCATCAACATTGACTTCACCAGTTTCCAAGTCATCCCAGATCCAACCCTCCAACTCAGTCCCACTCTCTTGACCTGTCCTACCTGTCCATCATCCTTTTCACCTATCCAGTCCACCCTCCCCACCGACCAATCAACCAATCACCATCCCACCCACTTTCCTCCAGCCCCACACCCCTATTTATCTCTCAGCCCCTCTACATTCCTGATTAAAGGCTTATTCACAAAACATTGACTCTGCTCCTCGGATGTTGCCTGACTTATTGTGCTTTTCCAGCACCACACTTTTAAATTCAGTTACTGCTCATGGAGTGTACCCTGAGAAATTGGTGATTAGCATCCAAAATGGATACTGAAATGAACAAGTGGCAAGCTGTATTCATCAGATACCTGCTCTGATGTTTATATGTATTGGGAATCATCTTGGCCAGGTTCTCTCTAGTACGCTGAAGTAACATTAGGTACTAACAGCATGCAAATGCATGCAAATAGATCTCTCACCACTTCATCAGGAATAGATGAAGGGCTTTTGCCCGAAACATCGATTTTCCTGCTCCTCGGATGCTGCCTGAACTGCTGTGCTTTTCCACCACCACTCTAATCTAGAATTTGGTTTCCAGCATCTGCAGTCCTTGTTTTTACCTAGTTGATTGCCCATGTTATTCAGGGGCAATGAAGATTCTATCCACAGCTTCATACAACCTATGTGAGCCAAATAATAAGTCCACCTGATCATCTTAAATGGATCATTACTGTAATTCTTAGCACACCTGGAGTTGTTCAATAAGATTGGAATCAGCCAATTACAAAATCACATCAAATTTTGAACAGTATGCTTTGCCATTTGCAACTGAAGGCTGTTTAAGATCAGTTGGGTTTTATTCCTGTTATGAATAACCAAATAGATGTGCTATTTAATAAAATTGTTCTAGGTAACACAACCTACAAACCTGGTATCACATTGGCATTGAAATCTACATACAACATTAACCATTTATCATGGCATTTTGTTAGTGGAAAATACCACAGGTAACATGAAACATCTGACTTCACCTGTTGCTCAAATCTTGGAGTCTACTGACCCTTCCTTCATCTTGAAGGTAGACTAGACAGTTTTCAGATCAAAACTGATGCATTTAGGCTTATTTATGAATTCATATGATATAAAGTGAGCAATTATCTAATTGGGATAGCCATATCTTTGAACCACGCGGAAGTGAGGATTGCAGATGCTGAAGATTAGAGTCGAGAGTGTGGCGCTGGAAAAGCACAGCAAAAGCCCTTCATCTATTCCTGATGAAGTGGTGAGAGATCTATTTGCATGCATTTGTATGCTGTTAATACCTAACGTTACTTCAGCGTACTAGAGAGAACCTGGCCAAGATGATTCCCAATACATATAAACATCAGAGCTGGTATCTGATGAATACAGCTTGCCACTTGTTCATTTCAGTATCCATTTTGGATGCTAATCACCAATTTCTCAGGGTACACTCCATGAGCAGTAACTGAATTTAAAAGTGTGGTGCTGGAAAAGCACAGTAGGTCAGGCAGCATCCAAAGAGCATGAAAATCGATGTTTTGGGCAAAAGCCCTTCAATAGGAATCATCTTTGATACATCCTACATCAGCATCAAACTTGTACTGAGAGCTAATTGATAAAGGTCAATCATATGAGCTTGCCTAAATGGCCAACCATACAATGTAGGAAGTTCTTGGTTTTCAAAATCATATCAGAATTCACCATTAACTAGAAACATAACTGAAGTGGTCATGTAAATGACTACAAAGGCAGATCAGAGACTGGGCCTCTGTGCTGAGTAACATATATCCCATTTGTCCACCATATACAATTTCCATAAAAGAATTGTGGGAGCATACTCTTCAGCGATCTGAATGAGTGCAGCTCCAACATCACTGAAGAAACTTGTCACAATTCAGAACAAAGCAATTCATTGATTGCATTTAATATTTTCTCCACAACCAGTGCATCATGAAACCATTTTGATATATCAACATTATAGTAATTTTCCAAATGTTTACTCAACAAATCATCTCAAGTGGCTTCTGATCAGCTTCTACATTGAACTGCTAACTAAGCAAGGACATGTGTGTCAACTGAGACATGAACTATGTAACACCCACAGCACATTATCTCCAATCAAATGATCTCAACATGTGAATGATCCACACTATTAAATCACTCCCCTGAAGTGTAGGACAACAAAAGTAGATTTTCATGTTGCTTTGTTACAGATTTATTTCTAATATGAGGTTACTATCGCCAGCAGTGATCATGCTCAGAAAGTAAGTGAGATTGAACTTGCCAATCCATAAAATTCTCTGAGATATACGATGCATTTCTCACCAAACAAGAGACAATGAAGGTAATGCTTGTCCAGCTCGCAGCTGCAGAAGTAGCTCAGCTACACATAAGACAAAAGGTCATTTACAGAGCCTACAATAGGAATTTACTTGTCTTTGAAGAAACCCAAAGTACACAGCTTTTATGAAGTCACAACACCCAACAGTGCACTTATTGAGGAGGAAAAGAAGGCAGTTCGGAGCAATGTGCAATATAGTGATATACTCAGTGAACATGAAAGAAAACAACCAAGTGATACCAGTGCAATGAAACACAAAGGAGAAAGTGAGGACTGCAGATGCTGGAGATCAGAGCTGAAAATGTGTAACTGGAAAAGCGCAGCAGGTCAGGCAGCATCCAAGGAACAGGAGAGTCGACGTTTCGGGCATAAGCCTTCCTGAAGAAGGGCTTATGCCCGAAACGTCGATTCTCCTGTTCCTTGGATGCTGCCTGACCTGCTGCGCTTTTCCAATGAAACACAAAGACAACAATAATTACCCAATGAAAGCTTTGTAATTTACAAACCTCCAATAGTGAAATCTACATCTCTGGAAGTTTACACCATAACAAGATCTGCAGGAATTGTCAAACTGAAATGGTAAATGGGTTTTCCGGTTTCCATGTTCAAACTTTATAATCCTTATCTCTATGTCACTAATTTTACTATTACTCAATGTTTATGTGATGTCAACTTTAGCATACAAGATATCTTTGGGAAAATGAGGATGCTTTATGACTAATGTTACCTTAAGATCTCAATATGGGCCAAAGGCCAGGATGTCACAATGTGATTTGAGGTGAGTCACTCTATGCTGCAGCAAAGTAGGCCAAGGATGGTTCTAGACCTTACTCTGTACTATGTAAATGGGCATTAGCTCTAAATAAACCCGCAAGAGATCTTCAAGTAAAAGGGATGCACATACCTCATTTGTGTTACATATAGATGGCATAAGGGATCACTACATTGCTTGCCCAGCATACTTCTGTTGCCTTTCAATGCACTGCAAAACAGATGGAATTTATCTTGAAAATGTTTTTGTTTCATTCACCAAGGCTGGGCTTTTGACTTTGTAATAAAATGTGACCCAATGAAGGTTAGGAAATGCTGTGCATGAGGAGTGAGAGAGAAAGAGAGCAGTGTCCATTACATAGTAGTAAAATTGCAAGTATCTGTTGATTTCAACTGGGTCAGTGCGTATGAAACAAAATGTTGCTGCTTACTTTAAAGTGAGAATAAGTTCCTAGATCTGACAAAACATCAAAGTTTTACCTTAGATTACGCAAATTTTCCGATGTATCAAATGCACAACTCATGGCAAGCCACTGCAGTACACCAACATACAAGCAGGTGGCAGTTTCAATGAGAATTCCTAAAGATCACTCATGAAAAATTTGTGACTGGAATCAGAAGTTATTTTAATGAGAATTGAATTTTGATAAATTGCTTCAGGCCAATTAGCCAATTTAATAAAGCAAATAAATGAGATTGGAGATGGCATCACATCATATATCATTGCTTCAATAAAATTAAAAATTAAAATAACAGCATTGATTAAGTATCAGAGACTATACTAACATCCATACACATATGAAATTTCTATGATGTTTTCTCAAATTTTCAGGAACTGGATGAAGTTGTACACTCACAAAGAAGCAATACATCACTTGAAACTGTCCATAGTTTAGTTTAACTAATCCTCACGATTGGCTCTTGTGAGTACAGCATATACATAATTCAACATTACACTAATTAGATCCCAGTAGGGTCATGTAACAAGTACAAATGAACACTGATCTAACATCTAGACCTAAAATTAAACTCCAAGCTGGGCCAATTTCAGAAATGTTTCCAAGAATATGATATCGAAAGAATGTAAGAGCCTTATCAAATATATTTTTACTAATTTACCGCACCAACAAGTATGGGATGGGACTGTTTGACAATTAGCAAGCAACCACAGGACAAACACCAGCATAAATTCAACTATTGCTTGATTTATCATAGTTATGATGTATTACAAGGTTCAGAGATCACTTTTCATATGACAGGTATGATGAGAAAAGGAAATATTACAATAATGAAATGGCAGCAGAGGTATCAGCTATGATGTTAAAATATGCTGTGCAGCAATTGTCATTCCATTTTGAAACAGTTCAATTTATGCATGAATTTCAGAGACAGATCTAAGAAATACAATAAGGGATAATATAAGAGCAGCTTTCCTTTTTCCTGCATCAGTTTCTGGTATATGTGGCTGTTCGAGCAAATTACTGGGCAGGTTAAATAGGAATACCTAATTACCATTGTTGCTCACAGTTTAGCACCTACATTGTATTGTAAAGTAGTCAATTTCAGAACAATGTAACTTTTAAAGCAAAATCAAAGGCTAATATCATAAACAAAAGTGAAATACAGAAGATGTCGAAATCTGAAATTCAAAAACTGCTGGAGAGAGAAAAAAGAAAAATATTTGATGCTGACTTGACATGTTAAATATTCTTCTTTGTACAGACGTTGTTTGATGTTATCTGACATGGTGAGTGCTTCCAATAATTTTGCAAGAATCTATCTCTGTGTTATGTTGTGTTTTTTTCTGAAAACTCTTTCGCAACAACAGAAGCATATGTATGAAAAGTCAGCATGTGCTCAACAAGTGATAATAATTAGAAACAGTACCAAATTTCTTTTTTTCTCCTGTCCCACAGGGATCCCTAGTCATAAACTGCCAAAAACAAAAACAGATCAGAGAGCTACCAGTCCATTCACAGTATGTAACAGCCAACCATGTCATCACAAAGTTGAAAGCACTGGCTGTGTCAACACTCAAAATTAGAAAGCTTCATAATACAGAATGTGAAGTTAAAATCCCTGCAAGAAAAATTTCCATTATAGTATTATCAGGATACCTGTCGAAATCTTATATCCTTTTCACACAACAATGACAATTCTAATTTTATTGTGAAGCATAATGAAAAATTATAGATGCACACAATAGTTGCTCTTTCAACCAGGTTGCATAGTCACAACTGTTTGCAATTTAATACTCCACTGACATTTTGTTCCCAAATTTTTTTTAGCCACTTGTCCACACCCCTTCCCAAATAGTCTGTCTAAATGTACTCTTCCCAGAGTCTCTCCCTCAACTTTCTCTCTCTACCTCAATCTCTCTCTTCTACCAACACCTTTCTATTAAACTCCCAATCTCTCATATTTCCTGATCCCAACCTGATCTCTCTCCCATTGACGTTCATGTCAATTCTCCTCTCAACTCTTTCCATATAGGACATACGAACATAGGAACAGGAGTAGGCCATTTAGCTCCTCAAGTCTACTCCACTATTCAATGAGGTCATGTCTGATCTATAGCCTAACTCCATATACTTGCCTTTGGTCCATATCCCTTGAAGCTTTGCTAACAAGACTTTAGCTATCTCAGGCGTAAAATTAACAACTGATCTACCATCCACTGCTGTGTGGAAGAGTGTTCTAAACTTCTTCCACCCTGTCTGTGTAGAAGTGCTTCCTAACATCTCCCTTGCATAGTCTGGTTCTAATGTTTAAACTATAACCCTTGTTCTGGAATCTCCAACCATTGGAAGCAATCTATCTTTACCTACCTTGTCTTTTCCTGTCAACATTTTGAAGGCTTATTACCTTTCAAATTCTAGAGAAAGCTGACCTAATTTGTACAGTCTCTTGTCAAAACTTAACCTCTAAGTCCAGATATCATTTTTGTAAACCTAAATTACATTCCCTCCAAGGCAATATATTTGTGGTGCACAGGTTTGCTCACAATACTTTTTCCTTATTCAGTCACGGGATGAGGGTGCCACTGGCTAGGCAGTATTTATTGCTCATCCCTAATTGCCCAGAGAGCAGTTAAAAAGCAACCACATTGCTGTCGGTCTGAAGTCACATGTAGAATAGCAATTTCCTTCCCTGAAGGACAATAGTGAACTTTGTGGAGTCTAACCAGGGCTTTGTATAACTGTAGCATAACTACTGCACTCGTGTACTCCAGTCTTCTAGGTATAAAGTTATTTCATTAGCCTACTTGATTACTTTATGCACCTGTTTGGAGCGTTTTAAAGATATATGCACCTGAACCCCAAAGTCTCTTGTATTTTACTTCATCCCAACAAGGAAGTACTCTGATCCATTCTGAATTCTTTGCCCTCACAAAGTACTTTGTACACACAAGTTCTGTGCTCTCATTTCTCTGCCCTACCAATTTTTATGTCTCTTAGAGAATCCAGCAACAGTTGCAGATACCGACGTGTTCAGATGATGGGCACAAAATTGGAAGTGACCCGACAGGTTTAAAATTTGGGCACAAAGTTTAAACAAGGCACAAAAGCAACTTTTTCTGGATCTGCAGACAATAAGAAAATGTGGCACTTTAATTAATGTGGAGTATCTGCAAAAAGATTTGCACTTCATGCCAGGCAGCAAGATGTGGATGCTGTTGTGACATCTGGGATCTGGGAGTCATTTCTTTGTGAAAGCTATTACAGTTTGCCCTGATTTGTTCTGCATTCTCAATTTGCCTCGGATATAGTGATTTGTTTTTACATTCTATAGGTTACTCATGCCTAATGAGGCAGGACTTTGGTTAGCCTGTGTAACATAAGAACTAGGGGCATGGATCATGTAACTCTGAAAATTTCAATAAACATTATTTCAGCTTGTGTATCCACACATCCATTACAATTACAGACACTGTTGTGTTTACGTTGGTAATGAACAAGTCAATTACAAACTGTAGTAAGGTTCTCTCAACATATCATTTTGCAAGTGATTCCAATACAATGGTGACTGAGACTTTTGTACCACCAGGTCACCTGCCATAATACAATAGTGAAACCATGACCTCTTAAAGGCATATTGCTAGCTGAGACACAACACAACTAGTAAGATGAAATTTGAAAAGTAGCTTCAGAAAGGTACATACCATCATCCCAACCCTCACCATATTGCAAGTTCTGCTGTTATGAATCCATTAATTTTTGCTCTCTTGCTGTGCCCAAATGCTGTTACCTGAAAATGCAGTTCCTTGATGTCATTTAGTCACAGAGATACACAGCACAGAAACAGACCATCGGTCCAACTCATCCATGTCAACCAGATACCCTAAATAAATAGAACATGGAACACAGAACAGAACAGCGCAGTACAGGACCTTCAGCCCTCAATATTATCCTGGCCTTTTTTCCTCCTCTAAGATCAGACTAACCTATATAATCTTCATTGTACTATCTTCCATGTGCCTGTCTAAGAGTCGCTTAAGTATCTCTAAAGTATCTGACTCTACTACCACTGCTGGCAGTGAATTCCAAAAACCCACCACTCTCTGTATAAAGAACTTACCTCTGACATCTCCCCTAAACCTTCCTCCAATCATCTTAAAATTATGTCCCCTCATGATAGATGTTTCCACCATGGGATAAAGTCTCTGGCTATCTATTCAATCTATGCCCCTCATCATCTTGTACACCTCTATTAAGTCACCTCTCATCCTTCTTTGCTCCAATGAGGAAAACCCTAGCTTGCTCAACCTTTCTTCATAAGACATGCCCTTCAATCCAGGCAGCATCCTGGTAAATCTCCTCTGCACCCTCTCTAAAGCTTCTTTCCAATAATGAGGTGACCAGAACTGAACACAATATTCTAAGTATAGAATAACTAGGGCTCTATAGAGCTGCTACATAACTTCGCAGCTCTTAAACTCGATCCCCCTGCTAATGAAAACCAACACACCATACGCCTTCTGAACAACCCTATCAAGGATGGCAACCTTGAGGGATCTATGGATATGGACCCCAAGATCCCTCTATTCCTCCACACTGCCAAGAATCCTGCCTTTAACCCTGTATTCTGCATTCAAATTTGACCTTGCAATGTGAATCACTTCACACTTTTCCAGGTTGAACTCCATCTGCCACTTATCAGCCCAGTTCTACAATCTGTCAATGTTCTGTTGCAACCTACAACAGCCATCGCACTATCCACAACTTCACTAAACATTGTGTCATCAGCAAACTTATTAACCCACACTTCCACTTCCTCATCCAAGTCATTTTTAAAATGACACGAAGAGCAAAAGTCTCAGAACTCATCCCTGCAAAATATATTGGTCACCAAGCTCCAAGCTGAATACTTTCCATCTAGTACCACCCTCTGTCTTCTATGGATCAGCCGATTCTGTATCCAGACAGCCAAATTTCCCTGTATCCTATGCCTCCTTTATTTCTGAATGAGCCTAACATGGGGAATCTTAACAAACGCCTTGCTAAAATCCATGTACACCACATCCATGGCTCTACCTGCATCAATGTGTTTTGTTACATCCTCAAAGAATTCAATAAAGTTTGTGAAGCATGACCTGCCCCTCACAAAGCTATGCTGACTACCTTTAATTAAACTATGGTTTTCCAAGTAATCATAAATCCTGTCGCTCAGAATCCTCTCCAACACATTGCCCACCACAGACGTAAGACTGACTGGTCTGTAATTCCCAGGAATATCCCTATTCCCTTTCTTGAACAAGGCAATAACATTTGCTACCTTCCAATCATCTGGCATCTAGTCTCATATGTCAATATTTGGCTGATATCCCTCCAAATCCTTCCTATTCATGTACCCATCCAAATGCCTTTTAAATGCTGTAATTGTACCAGCTTCCACCACTTCACCTGGCCGCTTATTCCATACACGGTCACCTTCTGCATGAGTAAGTTGCCCTTTAGGTCCCTTTTAAATCTTTACCCTCTCACCATAGACCTATGCCCTCTAGTTTTGGACTCACCCATCTTGGGAAAAAGCCCTTGTCTATTTACCCTATCTCTACCCCTCATGATTTTATCAACCTCTATAAGGTCACCCTTCAGCTTTCAATGTTCCAGGGAAAACAGCCCTAGTTTTTCAGCCTCTCCCTATAGCTCAAACTCTCCAATTCTTGCAACATCCTTGTGTATCTTTTTCGAATCCTTTCAAGTTTCACGATTTGGAGATGCCAGTGTTGGACTGGGATGTACAAAGTTACAAATCACACAACACCAGGTTATAGTCCAACAGGTTTAATTGGAAGTGCTAGCTTTCGGAGCGCTGCTCCTACATCAGATGGTTGTGTCCACAACTATAACCCGTTGTTGTGTGATTTGTAACCTCAAATTTCTCAACATCCTTCCTATAACAGGGAGACCAGAATTGTACACAGTATTACAACAGTGGCCTAACCAATGTCCAGTATAGCCACAATATGACCTCCCAAGCCCCATACTCAATGCACTGACTAGTAAAGGCAAGCATAGCAAAAGCATTCTTCACTATCCTAACTACCTGTGACTCTACTTTCAAAGAACTGTGAAGTACTCCAAGGTCTCTTTGTTCAACTACACACCCCAGAACCTTACCATTAAGTATATAAGTCCTGCCTTGATTTGCCTTTCCAAAATGCAGCACCTCACATATATCTTAATTAAAGTCCATCTGGCACTCCTCCGTATGCCTGGATCAATCTGTTTTCAAGCAGAATATTCTACAGATTGCTTTCATCCCAGTTTGTGAAGTCAGAAGTGAATGATATATACAGTATATGGGTAGTCACATGTCCAAAGATGTGCAGGTTAGTGAGTTGGCCATGCTGAATTACCCATGGTGTTTAGGGTTCTGTAGATTAAGTGCATTAGTCAGGGGTAATATAGGGTAGGGGGGTTGGGTTGCTTTTCTGAGGGTCGATGTGGACTTGTTGGGCCAAAGGGCCTGTTTCCATACTGTACAGGTTCTATGATATCAGCATGTTCTATGATTTATATCGAGTAGGACATACAAACCTGAATGAGTTGTTTCAGTTGTTTTTATGGTTTTTATTTCAGATCAGACTGGATTCTGTGCATTGTAGTTCCATAAGCTAGCTCAACCTGTGGTCAAGTGATCACTGCCAACATTTCAAGGCAGTTTGTTTCCTTTATCAAAAACGTTTCTTTATGAAAGTCCCAACTATTAAAAATTCAGAATGGAATTCAAAAATTGATGAGCAATTTTTACCACTATTGAAACATGCTGCTCTCAATAGTTGCATGTTACTTTCTCTTTCTAGAGAGAAAGAGGACTGCCAATAACTATGTTGGAGAATGCATTGGTGATGTGCATACCAAAGACGAATTGTTGAGGTTAATGGAAGCAGTGAGAAGTGGGTGTGAGTCTGCCAGCATTAGTATGTGTCAGAATGAGAGGGAGTGTTTGGTTATTCAGCATGGTCCTTGCTTGTTGATGAATGAGTAATGGGACTGTTATGGGTTGAGCATTGTGAAAGTTTAGTGGGCAGTGGATTGGATATAACTAGTGAAGATGCAGTCATGACTTCAACCAACAACATGAGTTCATTGATTTTTTTTTGCGAGCAGAGCAATCAGGTTCTCTGGCCCATAGGCTACAAATTGACCTCTCTGGCACCCAGTTTATTCTCTTCTCAGGGTATATCTTGAGCACTTTCTAATTCTTTGCAGAAACTTCTGTCACTAATGCCTCCTGTGGTATGAGCTAGCCACACACACTGCTGGACCTTTTGTTGAGCACGTGACCAGTCAGCACCATGTTCTACACTGAGCTGTGTGTTGAAGTTTTAAAACTGATAGCCAGCTGAAAATGTGCATGCAGTTTCCCACACTGTAACTGGATGATGGTAGTCATGTATTGCAATTGCTGCACACAGAAACAGCCTTCCTTAATATTTCATATGAAGTGTTTGAAAATAGGAATGAGAGAGTAAATATTGCAAAATAAATGTTGCATGACAATCAAGAAAAGGAAATTCTTCATTAGTTAAAAGAGAAAAGATCTTTAAGTAAATTGCTGCTAAGAAAATGCAGCATTGATGAACAGTGTAATGGCACGAGATAAATTATTTACTCTCATTTTTGCAGAAGAGAGTTATTTGAGAAACTCCACACATCATTCCAAATGTCACATTTATTTAATTATGATATGCAACATATTTTCTCAAAGTACTGTTGGCAGATTATAGATTGCTTCAGCAACAATATACCAGATGGTACATCATCTTCTATATTTAACTGTGCCAGATCTTTAGAATTAATTTTACAGATCATGAATTAAATTCAGATGTTTGACTGCTTTATAACATAGCAGTGAATGTGCATATGGATTCCAAACTAGTGAAAGATTTTTCCTGTGCTGTACATTTCTAATAATTGCTCAAATGTAGCAATATTATAAAACATTGTGATTCACAAACCTGTTTACTCATGAACTTATATGCCTGTATTGAATGTATTTGAATTTAAAGGTTTGTTTTTTATAAATGTTGTATGGACATTCTATTCCATTTAGCCATTGGATTGGCAGCATTTTGCAGAGGGATCACTGATGATATTTTTCTCAGAGTTTGAGGTTTTTGCTGTAGAGTCCATGTCTCCAATACACATAGAAAGGCAGATAACACTGCTGCCCTGTAAACCATGAGCCTGGTCTTTGTTCCCATGGTGGACAATGGCTACCACTTACACACAGGAGCAAATGTTGAATTTCATTGTTGCTTTGAGCTCTAAGAGGAAGATTGATCCACACTATTCAGTGACTCATTATGAATCTTGAAATGATCAGATCCCATGAGAGATTCCCCAGTTCATCATGGTTTCAAACGTGATACCCCAAATTGTTAAGCTCCCAAGTGAGGATGGATAAACTGGCTCTCCTTCTTTATTCATCCTATCCCCTCAGTTGGTTGCAATAAGGTTAATCTATTAAGAATCCCTATCCTTGTGGATACCTTTCTCTTGGATGCAAATAAATTAGTATTTTAAATTGCACCAATATAACTCGGCTCTCTTGAATCAATTAAAAGAGTGTGTTTATCAATTACTGCACATGAGAAAAAATTCTAATATGAGCACATGCCGACAGATTAAATAAATCCAAAATGACAAAAGTTAGAATAAACAGCTATTTGGATTAGTCTTTGAACTGTTCATAAAGAGTGGATACTTGAACATTGGAGCTGTTGTGATGAAGGTTACCAGTAGCATTGACATTGGTAGTTGAATAGTGAGCTTCACAATCCTACATTTTATGAATCGGTTGCGATTCTGTACTGTTGATATCTTTTAAATGTGATAGAAATCTAGTATTCAGGTGAGAGCGAGTGCTTTGTTGTCCTGTTTCCTACTTAATTGGTTTGTAACATTTAGAGTTAGAAAGACCTTTACTTGCAATATTGGGGTAACTAGTGATAGTTCTTTCACCACAATCATTACAAGATGCTAATGCTTGAACACAGGCTGGTACATGAGATCATTCATTCCCACTGTGAAGTGTTGAAGCTGGCCTTTTTGTCCCTGTCCTTTAATATTACTGGAGGGTGAAATTGACATGTCTGCAAGAGGTGGAATTATTATTTGTTCTTGTTAAGTCTTTCCCTGTTTGAAATTTCTCTGATAAATGATGTGTTACAACCTATAAGCTTCACACCAGACTTCGCTGGATAGTAACTAAATTTAAATCCAAAGCTGTTTTTCTTTTTTGTTTAGAATCCCTTTTTAAAAACAACAGAGTGGTGAGAGCCTGCAATGCACTACCAGAGGAGGTGGTAGAAGCAGATACAATAGCAACATTTAAGAGGCATTGTGATGGATATTGATCAACAGAAATAGTGGAATATGGACTGCGTAGAGGCAAAAAGCTTTTAGTTAAAAAAGGCGTCAGGTGTCAGCACAGGCTTGACAGTCCAAGGGCCCTTTCCTGTGCTGATTTGTTCTTTGTTCTTTGTTCTTTGAACATATTTTGGAATCAAAAGTAAAATATGTCTGTAAATACTTCTGCTTTCTAAATGTCAGTTTTCTGATCTATTGTTAAAAGAACCTTGATGGCCAGAGGACAATATTGTGTGGTAGGTGCAGGTTGGTGGATGAGTTTTGCTTTCTGCATGATTAGACCAAAGCCTGTCATGTCTTACATGCCCATGAATGCTTCAATGATGGTTAGAAGTTCAGCCATGGAGTATGCCCACAACATCACCTGCATGCTGCAGCACAATAACCTTGGTTCTTGGTTCTGGACTGGAGGAGATGCAGGTTGAATGGATTCCCACTTGTTGGTGGAGAAGCTTCACTCCAGTGGAAAGCTTCATGGATTTGCAGTGGAGTGTTGTTATGAAGAGAATAGAATCATGTAGACATTCCAAATCTACTTGCTGTAGCAGGTATTCATAAGTTAAACAAAAATGCTTTAGATTTTCAATTTGAAATATTAATTGTCCACTGTGGGCTGTCATACACCACCACGTTAATGATGGCCACAATAATTTGGCAACAGATGCCACAAAGAAGCAATCAACAATGTCATTTGATGGCTTCATTTGCTGCACTTGTGTCAGGACTTGCTTCTAAAGGATTAACCTCTTCAGCCATCAGCAAATGTATTTTACATTATGACACCCCTCTGAGGTTGATTTATTGGCTGTGGGTCCCATTATCTTGCATAAATAGAAGGAGATAGCCAGCTGACAGCAATAACCACATTGTTTTTAGTGTACGAAAGGTCACTGGAAATACTGAACCTTATCTGATGAGTGCCAATTCAAAAAATTTAAATTTGAGGCAGTGCCACACATGTGGTATGAATACTGTTTCCTTTCTGTCAACTCTGGTTACACATTTTCCATTAGTTTTTCTTTTCTTTAGTAAATATTGTTCTATTCAGGCCTACTGGGTTCTAACTTTTCAAAGTCACTGTTTCAGTTCTTAAATGGTGTCAAAGATATGGTATCTTTCCATTGGTGTAAATCATTAGCAACATTGCAAATATCTCATAGCTCAGGATCAGAGTTCAAGCTTTTCAATCTCCACAGCTTGACTATGTGATTTGCAATCTGTTACATATGCTTCAAACATTCAGGACATTTTTTTTGCTTTGAATCTCTAAGTCTTCCATGATAGAGGTTTCCTAATGATCTATATCTTGGAAATATAATGAATGTCTCGTCAATACAAATTGGTAAAATACGATTGACGAATTGTGGACATTGTTTGAATAATGCTGAAAAATATGTTGCTGGAAAAGCACAGCAGGTCAGGCAGCATCCAAGGAGCAGGAGAATCAACGTTTCGGGCATAAGCCCTTCTTCAGGAAGCTTCCTGAAAAAGGGCTTATGCCCGAAACGTCGATTCTCCTGCTCCTTGGATGCTGCCTGACCTGCTGCGCTTTTCCAGCAACACATTTTTCAGCTCTGATCTCCAGCAACTGCAGTCCTCACTTTCTCCTAATTGTTTGAATCATGCAAACTTTCTACTGAATGGATGTAGCAATTTTCTATTAGCAATCTTCCACAGTGCAATTTTCTTCAATGGTTTTCCATTGCATGATTTTCTACAGCACGAGGCTGCAGAGGAACACAACTGTCATGTTACAGCAGAACAACCTGTAACTGCCAAAACTTTACTGAGTATAATTTCAAAATTTATGATGACACAAATAGAGGAATGAAGTTAATACATAGAGCAACTCTGAAAAAATGCAGGAAAAATTGGCATACTAACAGAATTAATATGTTATTAACTATAATTGTCAATAAATGAAGGAATGAAGTAGCATACAGGAACAGAGGAATCTGGGCTGCAGATATATAAATCTCCAAATATAGCAACACAGCCTATTAAAAAAAAATTGAAGTTCATTCCTAGAAAAGCATGTGGGTACGTTAAATTTATGTGGAACATTGATTCATACCACATTTGTACCACTGCATACTGTTCTGAACTTCATATAGGAAAAAATATGTAGAGGCTCTGAGGAAAGCATAAAAAAGATGCAGTTATATATATACCAGAATTTACGATTACCACAAGTTAATTAGAGACTTTGAAGGAAAGAAGAAGTTATAGATGAGATTCCCTTTCTGGAATTTACAATTGCTTTATGTGGCTGCAATCTTTGGATATGCAGAAAGCCAAAAGGATCGTGGATTCTCTTATCCTCTTGATGTATCTCTCTGCTTTATTATACTTAATTATATTAATGTGAGTGAGCAATTACACAACAAAATATTTTGCTTTCAATGAACACAACTTGGTAATTCTTCTCTTTAAATGAATGGGATGCAACATCAATCATTAGTCATTAACAAAAGAACATCTCATCTTAAATTTATCAAACTATGTTTACACCTCTATTGTATTTTCATCTCCCATTATTATAAAACACATATGTATACTATTTGCTGAAAGTTGAGATCCATTAATTCTAAAATTATGGACATTACATTACCAGGGTAATTCCAGTACTGCAACTGGAGGCTTATGGATAACTTCATACGATGTGTTGGACAGCATACACTACAAAAGAATAGTTGATCAATAATCCAATTGCCGACCAACAGGCATGTAATAACAAATCTCTAACTTGTCTTGAGCAGTAGTTCTAACACTTTAACACATGCCTAAGATATGATGCATGTCTTCTCTGTTTTCTTTCATTTTATGACATATGTTATGTCACACTCTCCTGGACACTTTTCACAAGTTTTTTTTTGCAGAGTCTGTAAAACTCCACAGATCTGAATAAATGGAAACTGGATGTGGGATGCGAAGAGTCCTGTCCCTATTTCTAACAGATCTAATTTCTGTTGGTAATTTGTGTAATGTGTCATGGCCAATAGTGTCAGTATACCTTTAAGAGATAGGCTCATGATATCAGTACGACATCATAGTATTTGACCTGAGTGTACAAAGAGCCTATATTCCATCTTGCCTTAGATCATTTAGGTCATGACTTGCTATTGAAAGTATATTACCCTGTCATAATGTAATAGCTTAGCATTAGCACTGACACATATATGCCTGAGGAATGTAATCTTTGTACATTATATTTAGTTATGATAAATATCAGTCAGATTCTTCAATGTCACAATATTAAAATCAGTTTCTTATGTTATGGGGTATGAGGTAAGCATTGCCACATAAGGAAAACTATTTGGAGGCAAGATACACATTGGTAGCAGCGTTTGCAATCCACAAAAGACACCGGAACTTCATGGTAGAAATTTAGAAAACTAATTGAAATTGGAATGTAAACTCTTTCACAACAAAAATAATTTCTAAGATTGCCTGAATTAAAAGGAAAAAAGGCTGTAATGCACCTTTGAGCCAAAACTCAAAACTGATCTGCTGTAATACAGGAGCTGATGCTAAAATTCTCGGTTAGAACGTGTGAAACAGTTTCTTAGAACAGCAGCTGCTAACTCTGTGTTCATAAAGAAAGAACAGATTTAACTCATACTGACACAAAGTTGAGGACACAAAGATTAAAATGGTTCAGGCCAATGTTTTTAAGGTGGAATCATGGTTAGCAGATGTCTTGTTATAGATTAGACACACTTACTGAATTCTAACTTTAAAATCAAGAATCAGATGATACCCAGAAAAAAGTTCTTAAAATCTTTCTTTTCATTCACAAGGAAGGATTTTGCAAAATTAAAATCTAGCCTTTACATGGATAATGACTGCAGATCTAGAATAGTTCTGGGTACAAATTCACTTCAGGATTAATAGACTGAAACTCATATCTTACTGACGGCAGCTGAAAGAGTCTATTGACCAGTTTATGAGAAGATGCCACAGTAGAGGGTATTGGTATGATTTTTCCAAAGAGGGACTCTCAGGGAGACTCATGGAGTTAGTTATTACTTCAATATCAATGAAAACCTCTAGGAGAGACCTTTTCAGTAAGAATGGTGCCATTCCATTGAGACATTACTTAAGGATGGACACAAGTATGAAGTAATAGAGTCAGTCCAACAAAAATCATATACTTCAAGTGTAGCAAATACTACTTCTATAGTCAGCAAGTCCAATCAACCAACAAATATAACAGATGCAGTTTGATATATTGACCTATCCACCATACTGCAAATTTTTCATGATATCTGCAAAGCATGGGCAGCAAGGGACATGGGGCATGCATATATAGGAAATCTGATTCCAAAGGCTAAGCTCGACACCATAACAGAACATGGGTTACCAACAAAAAAAAACAGAAGAACTAAGGATACTGGAAATCGGAAACAAAAATAAAACAGAGATTGCTGGAAAAACTCAGCAGGTCTAGTAGCATCTGTGGAGAGAATTCAAAGTTAATGTTTTGGGTTCAGTGATACTTCTTCAAAACACAGCTTACCAACAATTTGAAGCAACACTGTAACAGTGGTAACAAGGGAAGTGTTAAGAGGGTGCATACACCTAAATGCTTCAAGAAGTTTCAAAATCAACACAATGAAAGGGAAATTTCAGAAAATGAGCACACTTTTAATATTGTTAATGTCACACATCATGTCAATAGTATAAAGTAATCAGAAGATTTCAAAAATATGAATATCATATGATCTAATAAAGCAAGATGATGCACATTAAAATGTAAAAGAAATGAGCTAATGCCAACATATTATCACCATGAATACTGAAAGACATGTTCTGCAACAAGTGCCACACCATGGTAAAGTCTACAAGAGACTGTCCTCACAGTATAACATCACAAATTCAGAGAATTGACAGAATCACACTGCAGTGCAAATATGCAAACACATCTTGCCTTCCCAAAGTCTTCTACTTGATAGCTATCAATTTTCCGTACTAGTAGGACTACCAGTGTGTATGGATCTCAGTCATAAACCAAGCATCTGATATTTGGGTAAAATACCCAACCCACACAAAGACTAAAACATACCTCGTAATCTACACGTTAATACTGCAGAATATGAAACTGAAGATTTTCTCAATGTTGATCTACTACAATTTGGTCAGAACCAGTGTGGATGTGTACATTCCAAATATTACTTCCTACAAGGGTACACCATCCCCAGCACAACTTATGATTGGAAGGTAAGTGCACGCAATCCAGTTCTGCATCTAGTTGTGTAACCATTCTGAGACACAGGACTTTCTTCCTCAGAGACAGAAAAATAAAAAAGATATACAACAGTTATATGTGCAGTTTCTTATGTTGGGGAAGATAACATTAGAATTGGTGTGTCAGAAAAGCACACCATTGGAGTGTTTGGTATGCTTTCCTTTATTGGTCATAGTATTGAGTACAGGAGTTGGGAGGTCATGTTGCGGCTGTACAGGACATTGATTAGGCCACTGTTGGAATATTGCATGCAATTCTGGTCTCCTTCCTATCGGAAAGATGTTATGGAACTAGAAAGGGTTCAGAAAAGATTTACAAGGATATTGCCAGGGTTGGAGGATTTGAGCTATAGGGAGAGGTTGAATAGGCTAGGGCTGTTTTCCCTGGAGTGTCGGAGGTAGAGGGGTGACCTTATAGAGATTTATAAAATCATGAGGGGCATGGATAGGATAAATAGACAAAGTTTTTTCCCTGGGGTCAGGGAGTCCAGAACTGGAGGGCATAGGCTTAGGGTGAGACCTAAGGGTCAATGTTTTCACGCAGAGAGTGGCATGTGTATGGTATGAGCTGCCAGAGAAAGTGGTGGAAGCTAGTAAAGTTGCAACATTTAAGAGGCATCTGGATGGTTTATGAATAGGAAGGGTTTGGAGGGTTATGGGCCAGGTGCTGGCTGGTGGGACTAAATTGTGTTGGGATATCTGGTTGACATGGACGAGTTGGACCGAAGGGTCTGTTTTCGTGTTGTGCATCTCTATGACTCTATGACTTTAAATGGTCTTGAAGTGTATATATTCTCTGTTTATACGTCATGATCTGAGGTTTTTAAATTTTCTACTATTAGAAAGAGAACAAACTGAAGCTGCATCCAAGGATAGAATCTTATTATGGTCTGAGTGACATGGGCTATGGTGAGATCTGTGGCAAAATCAGGTGAGAAATATGGTGAAGTCATTTTCGATGAATGATGGTTCGGCATTTGGCAGAAAGGAAATAAAATAGGAAATGTAAATAAAGTAAATGCTTTCCTTTCATTTTTTTAATTTGCTTATGGAACGTGGGCATAGCTGGCTAAGCCA
Source organism: Chiloscyllium plagiosum (assembly GCF_004010195.1). NCBI lineage: Eukaryota > Metazoa > Chordata > Chondrichthyes > Orectolobiformes > Hemiscylliidae > Chiloscyllium > Chiloscyllium plagiosum. Next base: position 59,183,364 of record NC_057723.1, on the reverse strand, counting down.
GTATTTATTGCCCATTCGTAGCTACCCTTGAGAATGTGGTGGTGAGCTGTTTTCTTGAACTGCTGCAGTCCATGCGCTATGATGTGATACTGATGCAATGATATTTCCAAGTCAGGATGGGGAGTGGCTTGCAGGAACTGTTCTTCCGATATATCTACTGCTCTTTTCCTTCCAGATAGTTATGATCATAGATTTGAAAGGTGCTTCAAAGTTCCTTTGGCAGATTCCTGCATTGCATCTTATAGATTGCGCACACTGAGCATTAGTGGGGAAGTTTGTGGTGACAATCAAGCAGGATTCTTTTTTCTGGATGGTGTCAAGCTTCTTGAGGGTTGTTGGAGCTGCACTCATCCAGACAAATGGGGAGTATTCTATCCAACTCCTGACTTGTGCATTGTACATGGTGGGCATGTTTTGGGGAGTCAGCAAGTGAGTTCACACTTTGTTATTACTAGCTCTGACCTGCTCTTGAAATGATTGCATTTTTATGGTTAGTCCTGTTCAGTTCAGGACATTGATAATAGGGGAATTCAGCAATGGCAATTTCATTAAATGTCAAAGGATGTTACATTCTGTCTTGCTGGAGCTGATAATTGTCGGACACTTGTGTGTGTCACAAAACATACTTGTCACCAGCCAGCCTAAACCTGAATATTTTCCAGGTCTTGCTACATTTGGACATAAACTGCTTCAGTATCTGTGAAGAATGGCGTTGAACATTGTGTAATCATCCCCATTTCTGATCTTATGATGGAGGAATGATCATTGATAAAGATAAAGATAATTAGCTAAAGACGGTTGGGCATGGGATCCTATGCTGAGAAATTATTGCAAAGATAGCCTGGAACTGAAATGACAAACTTCCAATAATCAACAGACGTCTCCCTTTGTGCTCGGTATGACATTAACCAGCAAAATGTTTTACCCCAATTTCTATGATTCCAGTTTTGCTCGGGCTCCTTGATGCCATGGTTAAAATGTGTTCTTGATTTCAAGGGCTATATCTTGGATCACAAGGTGTATTGAAACAGTTTTTTGAATTTGGTTCAATGTAGTTAAGAAAAGACTTAACAACATAAATTTATTTAAATATGAATGTTTATTAAGTAACTAAAAAGATGAAAAAGAATAGGAAGAAAGCAATAAGTCTCACGCTCTTCTACCCTTCAAGCACTCTTCGATCAATGGCTGATCTGGAGGCTTTGGTTTGTTCCTGGCACGGTTCACAATCCCAGTCTGAGGGGAAGTCCAATGACTCAGAACTAATCTCACTCTCTTGTACAGTGAAATGAGCCACAAGTACAGAGAAACAAGTTGATTGTGTCCTCTTCAGCACGTACAAGAATGTGAGTTATCCAGCACAGGACTTATTCAGGGTCGTGCAGCAGTTGAATATCATCGAGAATTCTAACCCATTCTATACAGTGGTCTGGTTTCTTTCTCTTGACTTTCAGAGAGTGAATTGCTTTCTGGGTTCCTTTTAAATATGATGCCCAGAAGCTTGAACTCAGAATGTACTGAAAGGGGTGAGAACCCCCTGCTTGCCTGCCCCGTAGGTTTTGATGTTCTATTCACACAGGCATAACTAATGAAGTTAAAAGAATGTAATCACGTGAGACAACCCCACCCCCGCTCACATGCCCATCCCCCCATTGAGCAGATGAGCAGCTTATGCCTGCAAAAGTTGTCGCCACTTTGTAAGCGAAAGCTAAGATTCTGCCCACTGGATTTGTTAACTGTGGGGTCATGCATATGTTTTTTATTATAAGGTAGCTATCAAATTCCATCAGTATTTCCATTTTGATTCAATGACATATGATGCAAAGCTCTGCAGTTGTGTAATTTATGTAATTTTGAAGCAAAGATGTAGTTCAGTTCCTGCATTCACAGTTAACTCTGCTGCCTCAGCCAAAGGTACACACATTAGTAACGTCTTCAGTAGAGTAGTAAGCCCCTGGTCCAAAGGATTACTAGATTGTGGGAACTCAGTTAAGATGATCACAAATCATGTTACTGGCGACCCAATGAAAACAACAAGGTAGAAGACATGTTAATATCCTGTGATTATGCTAGACTGACTCCTTGCCAGTGGTCAGAGGTAAACAAATAAGACCGTTTCGTGATTTACTTTAGACCTGAAATAATCCTTACTGTTCAATAAATTTGTGACACTTGTGATTTTTTTCTTCCTATCATTTATTTATTTTCCCTTTGAAATAATTTTTATATCTGTTTTTCTAAATGGGTGCCTTCTAATAGGCAAGATAGATTTTAAAAACGTTGACATTTTTGGAGTTTTGAGCTTCCGTTGCAATGCAAATTATATTAGATCTCGTGTGATGAAGCTCATGTTCTTATTCAAACAAATTGAACATTAATATATACTGACTGTTCACTACATACCTTGCAGAACACATTGTCTGTGTTAAGCTTACAAATGAACAAGCTATTGAATCAGTTTGCCTTGTCCCTCACTATTTTCTGTTGACACAAATCTTATTATGTAAAGACCATTTGTTACTGTGCTTGTGTCTTTATTAGAACAAAAGAATCCTGTGCAGGTGCATGAGGCGCTTGGCTGCTTTTGCTCACATAGACACCTGACAGAAGTGTCCGTTTACTTCTAAAAGAGAGTGTTGAAAATTTGAATGCTGTATGTGATGATTCGGTGAGGTTGGTGCACATTGGATGAAAGGTTTAGGAGAATGGTAGCCAAAGAGCATGCTGGGATCTCTGAAGCAGCAGTTGTATTATGGCCGGTGCAGACATTTGGTGATCTTTAGTTATTAAAACACCCACTCTATTCTGAAAAAGAGTCAGATTGGACTCAAAACATTAACTCTGTTTCTCAGTCCAATACATTTTCTTTATATTTCCCGCTCTGCTTTGCCAGTTGAGAATTTGTGCCATCTGGTTTTGTGGTGGAGAAGAGCATTGAAGGTAAGATATATATTTGGGGAGTTGCAGCATTCAAAATGATGAAGGACTTGCATAGAATTCATACAAAAGACTTGTTTCTCTTAGTGGAAAGGTTGATTATCAGATTACCAGATTACAGATTTAGGGTGATTGTTAGCAGGTTTAGAGGGGACATAAGGAGAAACCTTTTCAACCAGGATAGTGGGTTAATTGAATTTGCTGAAGCAGAAACCAACAACACATTTAAAAAGAATCAGTTTCTTCACCTGAAGTGCTGTAAGCTGCATGGTTATGGATCAGGTGCTGAAAGGTGGGATTAGAATGAGTGGCTTGTCTCATTAGGTGGCATAGAAAAAAAATGGGCTGAATGGCTTCCTTCTGACCTGTAACTTTTCTATTGCGATGCAAATGTAAATAAGATGGTCAACATTCTAGGGTGAAATTCTGAACTTACCATCTAAGTCTAGAGGGAAAAATCAGGAAATATTTTCTCAATGTCGAAAATCTGAATTTTTCTTTCTCAACCTATTTTATCACCGTATTCACGACTACGCTTTCCACACCAGGAAGGGGAAAATTCTGCTTGATGTCTGACTATTTTGAAGTTTTAAAAAAAACGCAAAGGCATTTAACAGAAGGTAATAATATCCACCTATCTCCTCTAATCACATTAAGAAATAGACATGCTTCTTTCATTCAATTTCATCAATTTTTGTCCTTCATTAACTGAGTTTGTGTAAATTCATAAAATGCAGAAAGAATTTTTAAAGATCATCAAAGTTCAGCAGCCACCTCAACATCAGGAAAGCAATGCTTGAAAGACACTTTATGATGGGCCAATGAAATGATTTCAAGTAATTATATTACTTTCAACGAACGTCAATTTTACAACCACACTGTAAATTTTAAACTGTTGGCACTCTCCAACAATTGTTGGTGAAACTAAAAATCGTCAATCTTGAAATAATTTGTGGTTTCAGAATGTTTAATTCAGAGAATGACTCATAAAAGTTAATTTCCTCAAAGTTCTCAAACAAGAAAGTTTTAGACAAAAAATGTAGAAGCACTTAACTTTCCATCAACAATAAGAACTAAGAAATATGACTTCATCACCACAACAATTTCAAACTAAATGGTGATTTAGTTTTGTGCTAAACATTTTCTGCAAGTCCTCATTGTTGTAGGAATCTGAAAGATATCAGCAAAATGGCTGACAGTTTGAATATTTCCTAAAATCAAATGGTATTTTATAAAAAGGAACAGCTCCATACCATTCATCAGGTGACTTAGGTGACAGTGGGACCAGTGATTTGGGACCATTGACATAGTTCTATTAATTTTAACATGGTTATGGAAAATGCCAAAACTGGTCCACAGGTTCAAATTCTGAATTGGGCAAAGCAAATTTTGATGTAATTCAACAGGAGATTGCACGGGATGAATCGAGTAGTTTCTTTACAGGCAAAGGGACCTCCAGCAAGTAGGAGGCCTTTAAATGTGAGATGGCGAGAGTTCAAGGTCTATATGTTCCTATGAGGGTGAAGGGCAAGGTAGGCAGAAACAAGAAACCCTGGATGACAAGAGATATTGAGGCTTTAACCAGAAAAAAGCGAGGCATGGCTCAGGTACAGGTGGCTGGGATCAAGGGAATCCCTGGAGGTACACAGTTATTGAAGAAGGCAATCAGGATGGCATAAAGGGGGCACAAGATAGCCTTGGCTGAGAAGGTTAGGGTGAATCCAAGGAGGTCCTTTAAGTATATCAAAGGAAAAAGAATAACTAGAGAAAGAATAAAGCCCCTCATGGATCAAAGTAGACATGCATGTGTGGAACTGCAGGTTCTCAATGAATATTTCTCCTCTGTGTTTTCCATGGAGAAAGACATGAAGACCTGGGAACTTGGGAAGTTAGTGGTATTATCTTGAGGCCAGTCCATATCACAGGAGAGGAGATGTTGGATGTATTAGAATATATAAACGTGGATAAATCCCTGGTCCTGACCAGATATATCCAAGAACACTGCAAATGGTATTATTGTGGACAGTGAGGAAGGTTATCAGAAATTGCAGCAGGACTTTGATCAGCTGGAGAAGTGGGCCGAGAAATGGCAAATGGAGTTTAATATTAGATAAGTGTGGGATCTTGCATTTTGGAAAGTCAAATCCTGGTTGGAGTTTCATGGTGAATGGTCAGGCCTTAAGGAGTGTAGTGGAACAGAGAGACCTTGGAGATCAGTGCATAGTTCGCTGAAAGTGGAGTCACAGGTAGACAGGACAGTGATGAAGACTTTTGGCACACTGGCCTTAATCAGTCAGGACATTGAGTATAGAAGTTGGGAAGTTATGTTGCAGTTATACACAACGCTGGTGCGGCCGCACTTGGAGTATGCGTTCACTTTGGTCACCATGTTACAGGAAGGATTTTATTAAACTGGAAGGGCTGTGGAAGAAATTTACAAGGATTTTGCCAGGACTCAAGGTCTGAGTTATAGAGAGAGGTTAGACAAGCTAGGACCTTTTTCTTTGAAGCGTATGATACTGATGGTGGGGGGGGGGAGGGGGGGACTCTTATAGAAGTGCATAAGATCATGAGGAGCATGGATAGTGAATGCATTCAGTCTTTTTCCCAGGATTGGAGAATCAAGAACTAGAGGACATCAGTTTAAACTTAGAGGGGAAAGATTAAATGGGAACCTAAGGGGCAGCCTTTTTACACAGTTGCCAGCGGAAGTGGTTAAGGTGTGTACATTTACAACATTTAAAAGTCATTTGGACAAACACATGGATACGGGTCAAGTGCAGGGTAATTGAGTTCACATGGATAGAAATCTTGATCAGCATGGACCAGTTTGGGCTGAAGGGCCTGCTTCTCTATGACTCTATTATGCAATGGTGTAGCATAAAGAGCAGTCCAAACTTTGAAGGCAGTCTTAAAGAAGAAGCCTACAGCTTCATTAAATACCAAACTGTCCTGGATCCTCTTTGATTATAGGATCACCTGTCATGCAACTTTACAGATAGCTCCAGTAAAGCTACTAATAGGGAGAAAGCTCTGCATCAGGTTAAATCTGATCTTCCCGGACCTGGCGTGGGGAGAGTGAAATGGTATCAAGAATGTTAATGCCAGACATAAGACTCCACTAAGTGAGAGAGAGAGACAATTTATTTCAGGGATGTAGTTTGATGTAGGAACCATGGAAATGGCCCTGCTTGGGAAGTGGTATGGTTGATGTGAGGTAATATCCAGTGACATTTAAAGTTCAGGTCGGTGCCACCATCCCGAACAAGGACCCTACGCAAGCTGCAAACTTGCAAATAGTGTGGGAGCAAAACATATTCAGCTCCTCGACAGCCTTTTCAACTGTTCCAGAACCTGTGGGTTTTCCCACTTTGTCAAGTATTGGATGTACTTCAGAATCTGAGATGGACATGGCAGATGCCCCTGCTTCGATGCCTTTGCCACCTGAAAAAAAGCATGAATTTCTTCTGAAACACTCCAGGCACAAGAGATGTGTTACATGCCACCCATATTAGCGGTAGAGCTGAAGGAACCTGACCCATTGATAAAGTGCCCTCGGAAGGGCTACAGAAATAAACAGCTTACATCCTCAGACACAGAGGGGGAGGGATGTAGTGATTGTGATGAGGTCAGCCAAGTGGACCTCATTGCATATTGGGGTGGTTAATCACATCCAATCAGGGAGCCGTGTCTGACAGATAAGAGCAGGAGTGTTTCTTAAAAACCTTCTCCTCTGTTTTTGGCTGCACTTCAGTCCCACGCTCCTGATCTTTGGGCACCCGATACGGAGGAGGGAGGGCAGGTCTGAAGACCTCATCGCGGGTCTGCTCCTGGGCCTGGCCAAACTGGCCATTAATAGGTCCAGGCAGCGGGCCGTGGAGGGGGTCGTTAGGGCCGACTGCCTGCCCCTCTTCCGCGGTTACGTTAGAGCCCGGGTGTCCTTGGAGAAGGAGCACGCGGTTCCTATCTTCCTGGTGGTGGAATTTGAATAAAGATTCGTGCACTTTGTGTCTTTCAAAAAAAAAAGAAAAAAAAAGAGCAGGAGTGTCTCACACAGCATTGCCTTTTGAGAAGGGCACTGCTTGTCACTGGCCACTCGGGTGTTTTCCTTTCTTCCTGGTGGTGGAAATTGAATAAAGATTCATACACCTTGTGTCTCTCACTGTGTCTCACACCTGTACACACACAACATGGGTACTGAGGAAAAAAATAAGCACTACCGCAGTTAGGCGGTAGTGTGGGGGTAAGAGAAAAAAAAGAAAAAGAAACAGGAGTTCACTCTAAGAGCTGGCTCTACAAGAAAAAAAAACAGGAGTGTCAGAAGTTCTGAAAACAAAGAAAAAAAAAGAACAGGAGTGTCAGAAATCCTGTTCACTCTGACCGCTGGTTCTGAGGGAGCTGGATCAGTATCAAGGCCTCTCCACATGTAAATGAAGGGTGACTTGGTGACGGGATACCAGCCTCTGTGGAGTTATTTCAGAAACCTACTTTTGTTTAATTAACACATTTTCCTTCATCCATTCTTTATGCCTCCTCTTTTATTATATTTATGTGTTACAAGAGCTCACATCAGCATTCTGTTGGATATGCTTCCAGTGGAAGATATTGTATAAATAATTTATTTTGCATATTTAGAGCATTATTGTGCCTAACAAAAGCAGATTAACACTTGACAGCTTTTAATTAGGTTTTTCAAAGCAGTTTGTGAGCTGTTTGAGATCATAGAGCACTTAAGTGATTCTGATTCATGAATTGCACTTCTGCCCAGTATATCTCTCTTCTCATGTAGCCTTGAATGCTATTTGATACATGAATTTCATGAAATATGATTTCATCCATTTTACATAAGGAATAAATGTTTTGTACTGTTGTTTCAAGAATTATGCCTGCATTGATTATGCATAAGAAATTTAGCAAAATTATTTATGAAGATGTTCAATGACCTTTCAGGGCCAAAACTGGTCCCTAAACAACTGAAATGTGTGGAAATTATCTAGCTTACTATGAGCTATAGTACATTTCAGAACATAATCAGTTTGTAACATGCAACATAACTGATATTCAGTTTACTTTCTCCATGATGATTGAACTGGTTGAACGTATCCTCAGTACAAATAATTGCTTTCCAGTTGTTGTACCCATTCACAGGCTATTTACATATGAACATACAAACTAGGATCAGAGGTAGACCCTCAAGTTCACAGATGTTCTGATTACTCTACATGCACTTTCCCTCTGTAAACCTTTCACTCACTTTCTTAATAAGAATCTATCTATCTCTGCCTCCACTCACTTTAAGTGAAAACTTTAAAGACTTATGACCTTCTGTGAGAGAAAACAAATCCTGATCTTTATTTTCATTATGCAACCCCTTGTTTTGAAGAATTGCTCAAACTTTTCTCACTAGAGAATCATCCTTTTCACATCCATTCTGTTAAGATTACTCAAGATTTTATATGTTCTAAAAATCTCATCTGTTAATTTTATAAAGTTTAGCAGATAGGAACCGTACCATCCAATCCGTCCTCATGTCAGAAATCATCCATTCCAGGTATTAGTATAGTGAATATTCTATGAACAGCTTCTAAAGAATTTTTAACCTCCCTTCAAATAAAGAGACCAATTCTGTACACTGTAGTCTAGATGTGACCTCACCAATGAACTATAAATCTGAAAAAATAACTATTTGTATTCAATTCCCCTTGCCATAAACAACAACATTGTACTAGCTTTCCCTATTACTTTTGGAATTGAAACTGGAAGTTTGCATTTCATGCACCCAGGACCTTCCATATCTCAGAGCCATGCAATCTCTCATCATTTAGAAAATAAGTTTCTTTTATATTCTTCCAGCCAAGGTAGACAATTTCACATTTTTCTTTTGCCAGATCTTTGCCCACTTATTGATGTATCCATATCCTTTTGCAGCCTCCTTATTTCCTCTTCGCAACTTACTTTCCTACTCATCATTGTGCTATGATCAAATTTAGCAACCATATCTGTGGTCCCTTTATTCAAATATTTTATAAGATATGTAAGAAGTTGAAATCTGGCCCTAGCATTGATATATATGTGCACATAACATTTTATTTTTTGCTCACCATTAAATCACCTATTTAAAACTACTCTGCGTTTCCTGTTAGTTAACTAATCCTCTATCCATCCCAATATATCACTCCCTGCACCAGTCACCTTTATTTCCCATGGTAAACCTTGTGTAACATCAGACAAATATCCTGTGAAAGGGTAAGTCTAAGTGTGAGGTCGGAGTGTCAAGAAAGTAGGGCACTATATGCGTAGGTCCATAGGGTATCTAGGGTATGTCAGGGAGAGCAGAATATATCGGGTTCTACTGGCAAATGTGCAGTGTTGGGGCCCTGGGAGAAGCTGTGGGAGGAAGTGTCAGGATCGGCATGGTGCTGGCTTAGTTTGAAAGTGAGTGGGATGTCAGGTCCTGGGTAAGTTTGGGGCTGAGGGGTGATGCTGGATGCCAAGTCCTGTGGAAGGGGAGGGAGAGACTAGGCTCAGCAACAGTGGAGGAAAGATTGGATACCAGAATGGGATGGCAGAGTGTAGCTTTGGGTCATGGAGGAGCAGACTTTTGCATCCCAGGAGGGCCCAGGTGTTGGGTACCAGCATGGCGGGGTGGAGGATGGGCTTGTCCAACATGAGGAAGAATAGGTTGGATCCATCAATGAAAAAGGACAAGTGAGGTTCGGCTGCAGGGTATTTTTGGAGCTGGGGACAGATGATGTAGGTTCCTGGAGGTACAGAGGGGTATTGGGTATGGTGATGGGTCTCAGTGAGAATATGTCAAGTCAGGGTCTGGAAGGGTTTAAGGTATCTAGTGGATGTGTAGTTGTGGATGCATGGATTAAACTGGGATTATTTGAATATTTACTCAGGAGTTAGACTTAATATTTAGAACTCTAGCTTCTCCTGAGTAAATACTTACATACCTTCTACAGATTCCCCTGAATTATCACATTTTAACAGATAATTTCAGAGGGTTCCAGGTGTCGGGCGATTGTTCAGAGGAATCTTCCTTTGGAGTCTGTTACACTCGAGATTTCATAGGTTCCCATGTGTAATTTCCGTTTACACTTCAAATATTTCTTGACCTACTATCCGGCTTGCACCATTATATGTGTTTTCTTTATCTTGGATACTATAGTTAACTTCTCTCCTTAACTATGGATGGTGGTCTTCCATTGAAATTTTTCTTTCTTGTTAGAATGTAAATAACCTGTATATTCTGAAATATCCTCTTAAAGGTCTGTGGCTACATCTATTTATCTATCCTTTAACATAATGAGCCAGTTCACATTAGCTAGCTCTGCTTTCATGTAGTCTTGAACTCATTCCACTCTCACTCAAATTAATGGAAACTTTAATTCTAAGGACACCTTTACCATGTGATCATTAATCATAACTCACTGGAATAAAAAGGTCCAGCATAGTCTCCTCTCTGGCCAGCTCCCTTTCATGTTACTCTAAAATTCTATCCTAAAAATATTTTATGACCTCCTCTTCTACACTTCTTTCTTTATGCTCCATTTTACCATGTGATTACCATTAACCGGCTTATACATAGCTTCCACAGATGACTTCTTGCTTTTGACATTTCCCATCTAAATCCAAACCACTTCTAAATGCCAATTTCCTAAATTTAAGTCATGCCTCTCTACTGTGCTGATACCATAATTTATTACTATTGGAGAGAATCATTCTGAACCATTAGAGACAAGATACTATTGTATTGATGTGTGTTTATCAAGTCAAAAGTGGTAAACCCAATTCTAAATCTGAACAAGATGGATTGTCAATTTTGTTAATTTGGCTATTGCCTTATTTGAGCACAATTTTGATGCTCATACATATTTTATTTCTTTTTAAAACCTCTGATGTATTGGCTGAGAAACAAAATGATCCTATAAGCACATACATGACATTGACATGTGGAAGGAAATATTCTTTATTCTGAGATATATGTGCACATTAATTTCGTATATCCTGCTCTTAATTCTCACAATGGATTTACAGCAACAAAGGCAAACTTAGAAGGAATTATTTTGGTTAGTTTATAACTGTAAAGACAGTAAATACTGATGGACAAAGTTGGCATGCGATTTCAAGGTTAGATATTTAACTTTTGTCTCCAATAGTTAACTTCACCTTCATGCTTGTGTGTTATTTATTGGCCTCCAATGCGAACAACAAAACTCCTTTCTAACAGTACTAAGGCAACTTGAGTGCTGAACAACTTGTGAGGACTTGACATATTACCAGCTGCATTAATGGACTATTTTGCAATTTAAATAACTTCCAAGAAGAATATTGTTTTGTCAGGGTGTTATTGCTTTTTGAAAATTGTCTTTCTGCATTGCTGATCTGAACAAATTAATTGAAAGAAGTTATTAATATGAAGGATAACTCACTTTTTAATCCAAGCATGAGTTTTCAGTAAATCTGAGCAGATCATAATTTTAACATGTGTCATCTGGCTTGAAGTTGAAACAATCATTTGAATTCAATTTGTGTAAATCATGCCTTTGCATGACTGTGTGCTTAATTTATTTTATACATAATTTATTTGTAATTATTTTAGCATTGGCTATGTGTATGACAGCGACACAAGTTTAATCAGATTAATTATGTTTATCAAAATGCTATTTTATGGCAATTTTTCTGTCATCAAGTCATTTTGAATTCAAATTTTAATCAACAGACTTTTGCAATTTAACTGTGTCAATTCCGTTTGCAAAATTGTTCTGTTTTATATCACTATCAACCTAACTACTCTGATGCAATAACTTTAATGGTGGACATTTATATCTCTACATCGGTTTAATATATAATGTTAAGTCATTGGGTATGTATCATTTTCCCTGTAAGCTACATCTGGGTATATTTTTAATATGTGTGTTAACTGGCATAAAAGGACAACAAAAGAATTTGAAAATTTACTATTTAAATATATGAAGGAAATCAATGAACCTTTGAAGGACTTTGATAAGAATTTGGGGCAGCACTGTGGTTCAGTGGTTAGCACTACTGCCTCATAGTACCAGGGTTCAATTCCAGCCTCAGGTGACTGTGTGGAGTTTGTACGTTCTTCCTGTGTCTGTGTGGGTTTCCTCCCACAGTCCAAAGATGCGCAGGTCAGGTGAAGTGGCCATGCTAAATGGCCCATAGTGTTAGGTGCATCATTCAGAGGGAAATGGGTCTGGGTGGGTGACTCTTCAGAGGGTCGATATGGACCTGGTGGGCCAAAGGGCCTTGTTTCCACACTGTAGGGAATCTAATCTAAAAATTATAACATAGATACCTGCATTTTCTCTCCTGAAATGTAACTACAAAGAGTTTTCCCAGCTTGGCACAGCCACCTCAGGTGAAATAGCTTTTAATGGCTCTTTTTTTATTCTGAGTTGAAGTTGTAACAAAGTGTGTTGGAGTTAGATCCATTATCTCTGGAAACTGTGCACCAAATTGGATATTTTAAAGGCCTACCAATTGCAAACAAAGCACTTAGCACCAAGCCCCTATCCAATCCACTTGTCCTATTTATGCCAACTTATGCTCTGTGTCCACCATCGGGGTCTTCATGTACTCTATGCCAGCCCATGACCCTTATAGTTCCTATGTCAACTTAGTGCCAAATCATGTCTCCCAACTGCCATCCTTTGCCTTTATGCTAACTTAATCAGAGTCCTCCATGGACGGAACCCAGGAATCAAGCTGATGTAGAAAAGAATAAATTCCAGAAGTTTGACCCATCAACAGTAAAGAACAGATGATATACCCCCAAATTAAGATAATGCATGGCTAAGGTGGAGCTTGCAGGAAGTGGAATTCCCAAATAATCACTGTCCTTGCTTTTCACCGAGTTATAACTTTAAAGTTACTATTGCAATAGCTTTGAGAAGTTGGTGCAATGTATCTTCTCAATATTACACTGTCCTGCTACTGTGCCTTTGGTGAAGGAAGTAAATGTTGAAGGTAGTCGATGGAGTATCAGTTAAGCCTGCTGCTTTGTCATGGATCTTGTCATGTTTCACAAATATTACTAAACTCAACCAAGCAAGTGGAGAGCATTCCATTATGTTCCTGACATGTGCCTTGTCGATAGTGGTCATTTAGTGGAGAGACAGGAGATGATTTCATAACCATAAATTCTCTGCTTTTGGCTTGCTTTTGTGCAAATTGGCTATAACACAATTGACAAATTGTGGACATTGTTTGGATAGCGTGAACTTTCTACTGAATGGATATAGCAAATTTCTATTAGCGATCTTCTATAGCACAATTTTCTATTGCTGATTTCCATAGTGTGATTTCCTATATCAAGAGGTTGTAAAGGAACACAAGTGTTGCTTTATAGCAGAATGACCTGTACAATTCTCCACCCAGCAGATATCTGGAAAAAAAACACATTCCTTCGGTCTATGTCATCTTCAAAAGGCCATTGTGCACCTGAATGAGCACTGGCACTCCAAAGATGCTCTCAACATTGAAAGGCAAAATCTGAACATGGAGAAGACACTACAATTCTCCAATAGGGACCAGAATGTCTTGGTCAAGGGACAGTGTAAAGGAAAGGAGTCCTCTTCCCAGTGGACTGACAGAGGAAGCTATAACACCAAACCCAGGCAGTCTGGTCTGAGGACAACAATATTCCATTGTCAGTCTCATTCATTACTAACCACTTCTAACTCTGGCTAGAATCCTATTTTTCTCTTGCAACTTACAGATATCACCAGCATATCCACAATCTCTGTAGAGAGTGCTTGGCTCTTGCAGAAGGTACCACAGAACTTTTGCAAGGTTTCTCCTGCAACCCTACCAGCTCAGATACTGAGACCTCAATGGGTACATTAGACTTTGAGAATGTAGGAGTACAAGCTGGTAAGCATGTCATGTTGACAGCTCCAGAGTTTGCCGAAGAAGCAATAATGCTGAGACCTCTGGCATTCAGAGGACTACTGGAGAGCAGGTACCCTGCTAAGCCCTAGACAGAAGTGGACCATGTAGTATCAGCAATTAGAGACTTAATGAAAATGCACAAGGAAGAACAGGATCTAGCAGACAGGTATGTGAAACGCAATGGCCTTCAATGTCCAGAGCTTCAGCAATGTAGTGAATCCTATTACTGTCTGCTTCTATAGAAAGATTGGCAGCTGACACAGAGAGTCAGGTGCAGCACACTCAAGGGCGGCTGGACAGATGAACACAACTACCCACTCTATCACCCTAGCCATTGGTCCTCAGGTCTGAAGACATAGTGATGTGGGGACAGGAAACCTGGCTCACCCTCCAGGTGCTCCTTCCTCACAAGGATGGAGTATCCACCTCCATTCAAGATGCCACCAAGGTGGCAGGGCCCTCAACTTCTGTTCTGCCTGTACCCCTCCAACCTTGGACATTCACAGTGAGGATGGTCAACCTGCCTCTGGGTGGAAGATCTTCCCCATGTCTGGCCTGCCCAGTACAAACACCACAGGAACTCCCAGCCAAATCTTTCATGCCAGCAGTCTCTATTGCTAAGCAGGTTCCCTCCAGCCCAGCAGCTGAACCGGGGACTACACTAATATTATGAGAGGGAGAGGTGGAAAAGACCTATTGAGAGTGCTTTGGTGGCATGGGTGGCAGTGCTTGTAAATGATTCTGACATTTACATAAATGTGTTTGCTTTAACCATAAATCTGGTCAATTGTCTCTCTGAGGGACCGAATGGCATTGCTGCACCTTCATGGCAACAGATGAGGTTTCATGGAAGTCTGTTCTGAGAGCCTGTTGCTTCATGTGGAAGCAAAAGGAACAACATGCACCCATAATATTGGGTTATGCTGACATATTCAGCCCTCCTCATGCAACATCCGTATAGCTGTCAATGAGTTGTCCAACAATGTTTGTAGCAAGGGGGTGTAACACACACAGAGTGAAATGCTTTAGAATGGCCAGGAATAGGGAGCTGGTAGATCTATGTCTTATACAATACATGGACCCATAGCAATGTTCTTTCAAGTTATAAACCCTAACACCAGTGCTCCAGCCCCCTTCCTCACAGGTCAACCCCAGCTGAGATGTGTCCACACCTTGATTGGCAGCTGTACATTTTCTCAACTGAGTTAGCTTTACATCCAGACTGGCTGCTATGGAGCCACAGGACAGACTGTGACCATGAAAGAAATAATTTAATATGAGATGTAAGAAATATTAGAAATTACCCATAATTGCACCTGCAACAGTGATCCTCAAACTGCAACAGCCTATTTCAATTTTATCTGCATGTAAATATCTGAGATTCTATTCCTTTCTTTATCTTCAGGGAAGGAACGAAAAATCCACTTAAAAACTATTTTGATTTGATCTATCTTATAGTTACACAAGAAATCCAAAGGTGACCTCAAGCTACAAATAAATAATCATATTTTCATGAATTTAGTTTGTAAAGATACTTGATTATTCAAGAGATTACATATTAATTTGATATGCCAAATAATTACTCTCCTTATTTCTGATGATATAATTATAAATCCTACGAGTAGACTGTTGTGAGAGTATCTTCAAGAGAAATATGTGAAGGCAGGTTACCATTATCTTGTCAAGGAGAAAGTGAGGACTGCAGATGCTGGAGATCAGAGCTGAAAATGTGTCGCTGGAAAAGCTGCACTTTTCCAGCAACACATTTTCATTATCTTGTCAAGGACAATTATGACAAAAAATTTTGCAACTGATATCCACATCCCATAAACAAATAAAAAAAGATACTTGTCCTTTCTTCCAGACAATATGCAATAGCCCAGTAATAGTTTGGGGGGAAAGCTTTTGATTATTTCATTTAAACTAAAAAAAACTGCATAAAAGATGATTATAACTTCTAACTTAAAGTCATGAAGTTTGGAAAGTTATAATTTCAATAAGTTAAAAACATCAAGTTTCATTCACCAATAAAATCATTGAGTTCAGATGGGAAATTATACTGTTTAAGTTTGTTTAATAATCTTACCAAGATAGTAACATTTCAATAAGTTATTAAAACACATGAGTTTTGTTTAAAGAGTTAAATTAGTATGAGGTTCGAATAACTACTTTTCAGGAACTTAAGTCTGAACAAGTAAATACATTAACTTTGAATGGCAAGTTCTGAAGGCTATTAAGTTTGATTAATAGTTCTAAAAATAACAGGATTTCAACATGTTCTAAAAGTAAGAACATACTAATTAGGTAAGAGGATATTTGATTTCAATAGTTTAAACCATTATAGTTGGACAATTTGTAAACATTAAATTCGAATGACAAGTTATGACATTTATTAAGTTCGGTTTAGATTACTTACAGTGTGGAAACAGGCCCTTCGGCCCAACAAGTCCACACCGACCCACCGAAGCTCAACTCACCCATACCCCTACATTTACCCCTTACCTAACACTACGGGCAATTTAGCATGGCCAATTCACCTGACCTGCACATCTTTGGACTGTGGGAGGAAACCGGAGCACCTGGAGGAAACCCACGCAGACACGGGGAGAAAGTGCAAACTCCACACAGCCTGAGGCGGGAATTGAACCCGGGTCTCTGGTGCTGTGAGGCAGCAGTGCTAACCACTGTGCCACTGTGCCGCCCACAGGTTAACAAAGTTGAAAGCATTCAAACTTCAATAATTTATAAAGATGTTAACTAAGAGCAGTGCGGTCGCTCAGTGGTTAGCACTGCTGCTTCACAGCACCAGTGACTCGAGTTTGATCCCAGCCTCAGGCAACTGCGTGGAGTTTGCACGTTCTCCTTGTGTCTGTGTGGTTTCCTCCAGGTGCTCTGGTTTCCTCCCACATTCCAAAGACATGCAGATTAGGTGAATTGGACATGCTAAATTGCCCATAGTGTTCAGGGATGTGTAGGTTAGGTGTATTTGTCAGGGGAGAAAGTGAGCACTGCAAATGCTGGAGATTAGATCCATGAGTATGGTTCTGGAGAAGCACAGCAGGTCAGGCATCACCTGAGGAGCAAGAGAATTGACGTTTCGGGCATAAGCCCTTCATCAGGACTCCTTGAATTACCAGGAGGTTGACTTGAAATTGGAGCAACTTGGAGAGAATCATTTTCTCACATATGATATATGATATACTTTTAACCTCGCCTTTTAGTTGACTCCATTTATTTAAGTGATTTTATAATGGTTTCTCTGTTCCTCCAGAGCTGCTCATTTTTGTTTTAAAGTCAACCACACACATGATTGTCTCACCTGTTTGATCTTGTCACAAGCTCAGAATCCTTTTCTAACTGAGGTGATGTGTTTGATCAATAAATATTCTATCTTTTGTTTTTCACATTTTGACTTGAGGATAAGAAGTCATTACTGGACAATGAAAGGTTCATGTTTCAATTTCACCTCATATCAAACCCACTGAGTTTCAATGTCGTTTTTATTTTTTATCTGGTGGAAGAGAAAGAAAAGACAGATAGTCTGTTGTTCTATTTGTTGATGATCCATTCTTTATCAAAGTCTCGGGTGAATTTTACGAATGGCTTTAAGCTTTCTTTATTCAGGTCCATATTTAACCAGGTATTGGCTGCAGTCTCTAACAACTACAATTCAAACAAGCAGCCAATGACTGGCCATTTATGAACAATGAAGGCTGCTACAGTTGCAGCAATGAACCTTTGCTCAATACTAAGCAATATTGAGCACCATCTCTCCTCCAACAAAATGACCTACAAGCAAGCAGAACGGTGAACTTCTTTGATGGGAGGAGTTCAGAGAAGCAACATGTGTGTGTATTAGTTCTTGTAAGTCCAGAAAAGTCTAATTTCCATAGGTGTTGCCTATCCTTGCAATTAGACAAAGATCTTGCGGTAACAGGACCATGTGACAATTGATGTGCACTGGCCATCCCTCAATCAAAGGCATTTTCCACCCCTCTGCAGGATTGACCATCACCTGACCCAGTCAACAATTGGTATTAGCTTGGGCAACAACAAAGCAAAAACACTATTGCAGCGAATTCATTGTCAATGGACTCAAGACTGGCAAGGATAGAGCTACTCAGTTAGCACATCTTGCAGGAAACTGGCAGAGACAGTACAAATTTGATTGTCAATTCTTTTCTAAAGAAGGTTTGGGTTTTAGAATGCCATCAAAAGTCACTCCATCTTGGAGTCCCTCGATGACTGTTTATATTTTAGCTGTCACCAATCTTTACTGGAACTGAACGTCTTTGCATTTGAGGGCTGCACTCTTGAACCCACTCACAGGCACAATTGTAGTTTTGTCATAGCTAACTTGCCTCATTAAGCTAGCACTGCCTCTGGGTTATCCCAAGATCCAATCTTTCTTAGTTGCAGGAAGTAAATACTGCTTGTGGACTTCCTGCATTCCTCCATTCTCAGCAACATTAAACTATTAGTGGCTAGCAAATCTCTTTTAAACCTATGGCTCCATGGGCCTATTGTGCACCCTAAACCCAACATTTACCTCTTCCTAGTGGCTCATAGGATGCTTCTGAGTTGGAACAGATCAGTGCCCACTACAATAACATCATTTTATGAATGGGGCCTCTCCTCCCTTTTCCTGTGAACTTGACTGAATTATTTTTTGAAATAAGGGCATCACTGGCAAAGCTGGCATTTATTGCCCATTCCGATGAGGTGACATTGAAAGGGCAGTTCACAGTTAACCATTTTGTTGCTTGTCTGGAATCACATGTAGGCCAGCAAGATAAGGATAATACATTTCCTTCATCAAAAGATGTTAGTGAAGTGGTTGATTTTTTTAATGCTACAAACATTGCTGGACAACTCATTGACAGCAATACTTCTGGGGACAATGGCTGTGAAGAAATAGGGAGATTGCATGAGGGGGCTGGAAGTTATTAGGCTGGACTTTTATTCCAGCTTTTATTAAATTCAAATGTCAACATCTCACATGATGGAATTCAAGCCCATGTTCTCTGAACATTAATCTGAGCTGTCAGATTGCTGGTCTAATATCATTATTACTATGTCCTTAAGCAGTCAAAAAGTAACAATCTTCTGTTTCTGCTGCCACCAACTAATTGACAAAACTGACTGTTCAGTAAAACATGAATTGTTCTGAGTGACATATTGAAAATTTCTCAACAAGTTCCTCCCTTGCTCAGAGGCAGTACTGAATGTATTGGTCATTGTATGTTCCCCTAAACTCCTCTCCAAATTTGCCATCTCAGAATGCTCAAAACCCCACAAATGATTACAGACAAAAAGATTTCATCACAAGTTTCTATATTTAGCTTGACATTATTATTAATTTTACAGTTGTCATAATCTTCCCTTTTCTGCCTCTATTTAACCTCTATCATTTAGTCATTCAGGGAGCTGTGACTTTGAACTTCCTTTCCCTCTCATGGGAAAGTATCCATGCTGTATACAAATTACTTTCTGTTTGAAGCCTCTCATTCACCAATTATTATTTAAACTATCAATTTGTGTGTGATTTGGACCTTGCATACCAGTATTGGTTTTACATCTTAATCTGTATCATCAGCATGATTGGTTTTATATTTAATGTACCCAGCTAGCCTCAACTACTCATCCATTCGATAAACAAATAAGAAATTGAAAAGTCATTTCAACTATAGCGTGTTGTTTAATTGTTGTTCCGAAATGAGTGGCAGCTGCTAAAGTTGCAATTAAATGAATATTACCATCTGCATACAATAGAGTATGAACTAGAAATGAGAATCAAGTGATTTGAAATCAAATAACACAATTAGATGGTTAAAATCCACATCACTACATCACTAATTCCATAAATGATTGCAACATTTCCATCTATATAAACATTACACAAATTAACAGCTGCATTTTGATATATATTATTTAATTGTGTATTGAATACATCTAATTGGGTACATTTAGTACATGTGTTATGAATGTTTAATTGCTGGCTCAGTTATTTATCAACAATCTTAGAGACTAGAATGAGGCCATTTGACCCATTGTGCTTGTAACTTTATAAGAACTGTTTAATTTAGTTCTACACCCTCAACTTGTCCTTGTAACCTTATAAAAATGTCCTCTTCAAGTAAATATCCAATGTCTATTTAAAAATTCCTATTTAATTTGATTCCTCCAGCATTTCAGGTAGTGCATTTTAGATATCCGAAATGTTCCATGAAGACATGTTTCCTAATTTACCTTCTCGATCTGTTGCCAAATATTTGCAATTATGGTCTCTTGTTATCAGCACAAATGCCAGAGGAAATAATTTCTCTCTTTGTGTTCTATCAATAAGGCACACAAAAAAATTTAATGCTCAAGTACACAATACTCCAGAGATTTGCAAATTAGATTATTTTTACAGTGTGGAAACAGGCCCTTCTGCCCAACAAGTTCACACTGACCCACCGAAGCGCAACCCCACCTATTACCCTACATTTACCTCTTTACCTAACACTACGGGCAATTTAGCATGGCCAATTCACCTAACCTGCACATCTTTGGAGTGTGGGAGGAAACCGGAGCACCCGGAGGAAACCCACGCAGACACGGGGAGAATGTGCAAACTCCACACAGTCAGTCGCCTGAGTCGGGAATTGAACCCGTGTCTCTGGCGCTATGAGGCAGCAGTGCTAATGTTTAGGATGACTTCTGGAATTTGTTTTTGTACTCAATGGCCCAATTTACAGATCCAAAATGTTTTCTTAGCCATCTTAGCTAACTCCATAACCTTCAAGCATTCCTAAATTGGTACTTTCTTTGTGATGAGTCCTCAAAACCTGATTTAGGGCCAGTAACCCTTTTGTTAAAAGTGGACAAAATTTGTGATCCTAGATATTCACTGATAAAATTAAGTCACAGATTTCCACAAATTTGGACAGAAAACAATCATTACTATGCAAAGTTAGAACAATAAAAAAGAACTATGTGCATGCATGTGTGTCCATGTGCGTGTGCGTGTGCGTGAATATATATTCTAACATCCAGAATTAACATGAGGTAGGTATGGGTAACAGACAAATAGTGATCTAGCATCTCACTTACCATGTCAGTTAACTAATGTGGTTAAGGCAGATTCCGTAGATTTCTCAAAAAAAATTTAAACAGGAGAAAAACTTATTAACTGAAAAATAAATCTCATTCAGTTTTTTTAAAAGGGATTCCAATTCTTCATTTCAAAGATCTAGATTTAAAACTTGCTCAAAAGCCACGTGGATATGCAATGCCTCAATGGCAGCTCTTGTCTGGGTATTTCAGACTCTTCTCAAGGCAGTGCTCCACTGGATTCCTGAGACTATATTCCAGCACCTGATAAAAGACAGAACTCATGGTCTTTCACAGATAGCTAGCTTCATTAAATTAGCATAACTTGTGGATTTCTATGAACTCAAGTGTTTCTCATTGCACTAAGAAAATACTAATTCTGAGTTGTTTTCATCCCCATTCTCAGCTGCACTCAACCAACCTCCAACACCCTCCAGTCAGAGAAAAATCATAGGGCAACTACTTTAGACCTTCAACTGATGATGACCAATTGGAGTTGATAAGGCCACTCTATCGCTGCTGCTGCTATAATTATAGTGCAGCCAGAGGTGGATGGGTGGACCTTGAAATTCATCAGCTGGGGATGGTTAAAACTAGCCTCATGTCTTTCCCCCCCCCCAAGTTCATATTAATCCACATTGAATTTCAACAACTATTGTCTCCCCAGTTTGACTATACACTCCTTTTAGACAGTACTTACCACACTTCCAAATTCTGTATCATTTTAAAGCTTCAAAATTGAGCTCACTTTGCTGAGATTGTTTTTCTTCATAAATTATCATTTAATAATGACCTTTGTGAATAATGTGAATGTTATACTTCTTTTTACTTTCAAATTATTTATCTATAATAACAATACATTTCTAGAAACGACTTAGACATACAAAATCAAATATAAAGATCCTCATTAATTATTAATCCTTATTAATCTTGCTAATTTTGTAGGTCACAGTTAAAACTCATTATATTAAAAATAAATAAGTCATTTACTTTCAGCTCATAATGGTTGTGACAATATTGTTATTTAATATAGATTTCCATTTTGTGACAAATTATATTGAATAGCTTTGGTTAATTTAAAATATTCAACAAGAAGTAATGAGTTTGTACAGGAGATTTTTAACAATAAAAAGGGAACCTTCTGTTTTGCAAAACATGGAAATTAATTTGGTAAATTTTGTTTTCTCACAGAGGGAGAATGTCTTTGGAATTCTCTTCCTCAAAAGGCAGTGGGAACAGAAGGCTAAATTTTTACAGAAATTGGCCAAATGTTGCTTTTGAATTTCATGGAGGGCTTCTTCTTGTGAGGCCTAGTGAAATTTCTCACATTGTTGTTTAAAATTCACCTTTTTGCCTGTGCACCACACCCTGATGGTGCTCTGCTTGTTGTATTTTCTCTCTCACATCAGGCAGAAGTGATTGCCATTGCTGTGCACTCGGTTAAGAAATACCAGTCAAGAGTTGTCCTTAACTGTGCATGTAGAGAGAGAGAGATGAGCTAAAAACAAATGCTTCCCTGTACACATAGGTTGCATGGCCAACACTTCATTCCAGTACAAGTGCTCATTCATACTTCTTTTGGTATAACCAAACAGGTTATTCATTCTGAGCCTTATCCCACCTGATAATGCTGTTTAAGGGCATGTTACCCTTCCCC
Organism: Chiloscyllium plagiosum; assembly: GCF_004010195.1. NCBI lineage: Eukaryota > Metazoa > Chordata > Chondrichthyes > Orectolobiformes > Hemiscylliidae > Chiloscyllium > Chiloscyllium plagiosum. The sequence continues at coordinate 59,160,752 of NC_057723.1, read as the reverse complement.
CAACACCGAGCTTGCCCAACATCCTTTAATTGTTCATAATGGAAGAACACATTGGAAAGCCTTCAAATGTTTGAAAACATTCATGTTTATGCAACTGCAGCAAAAATGAACAACAAACAAACAAACAGAAACTGTACTTGCCTTTAGGGAATTAACAGGGGCTGCTTGCCTTTCAACGAACAACAAGTCAACAGTCACTGAAAGACCCTATACCCTGATGTCATCTACTGCAACTGGATGTCAATGAAACCCTACCTGGCTTGTTGTGCCCAATGCTGCAACACTCCATCATGCAGATCAATATTCTTATCTTTCTCCTGGAAGATTGCAGCCACTGTCCCAGCTCTTTAGATTAGATTACGTTACGTTAGATTAGATTAGATTACGTTACAGTGTGGAAACAGGCCCTTCGGCCCAACAAGTCCACACCGACCCGCCAAAGCGTAACCCACCCATACCCCTACATTTACCCCTTACCTAACACTACGGGCAATTTAGCATGGCCAATTCACCTGACATGCACATCTTTGGACTGTGGGAGGAAACCGGAGACCCGGAGGAAACCCAAGCAGACACGGGGAGAACGTGCAAACTCCACACAGTCAGTCGCCTGAGACGGGAATTGACCCGGGTCTCTGGCGCTGCGAGGCAGCAGTGCTAACCACTGTGCCACCGTGCCGCCCACTTAGTTTCAATTATAGCCTGTTCCCATTGTACAGAGCACAATGCTAGGACTACGACACTCAGTCTGTCCAGAATGTACTGTAAACTCATGCTGCCCCGATCCCAACTGATGTATGATTGATTCTCTAACTTTAGTGCAGCTTGCCAAATAATTTAGTGTAACTTCCTGGAATTTCAGGTATGAGGTTAATGCAGCATATGTTAAACTGCAACATGTCCACCTCTTTGTTGATGACTACTGACTACCATGACATGGATTTGTATCTTGCTAAAAAAAAAGCAAGGTAAGACAGTGCTTTAAGCTCTGGCTGAATGGACAGAACAGTCAGGAATGGCAAGGCAAGGCAAACTGTTATGTTGTGAGCATCCATGCAGGCACAAAAAGAGTAAGTGGAGGAGAGTAAACTCCTAGCTCAGAAATGTACTCTGCTCCAATTCATGAAGTTGGTATTTGTCTCTGCATGCAACATATGCTGGCAGTAGCATTACAATGAGAGGTGCCAGTGCACACTAAACTGCAGCAGTGAAGTGCAGAATTCTGCTGATACTGGATCAAAGAAGCAAGGGTGAGGTGAGGTGAGGTTAGTACATGTCCAATGCCAACATCCATGGACCAGGTGTGTGTGTGTGTGTGTTAAGTCATTGCCCATGGAACAGGCCCTAAAAAGTAGCTGACTACTTTCTCAGATGGAGACCCACAAGACTAAGCAGTGATTTTGAGTCATCAGGTTCTCACTCAGACTCAGTGGGTTTGATATGAAGGTGAAATTGAAACATCAACCTTTCATTGTCCTGTAATGACTTCTTATCCCAAAGTCAAAATGTAAAAAACCTCTGGCTGCACTACAATTATAGCAGTAGCAGCAGTAGCAGCAACAGAGTGGCATCATCAACTCCAATTGGTCATCATCAATTGAGGGTCTAATGTAGTTGCTCCATGATTTTACCCTGATTGGAGGGTGTGGGACGTCGGTTGAGTGCAGCTGAGAATGGGGATGAAAGCAACTCAGAACTAGTCATTTCTTCTTGCAATGAGAGTACCTGAGCTGACTTAGATGATGTTCATACAGGATATAGCCACAGATAGGTAAAGGCCTGATGATTAAACTTTAATGAGGATGGGAGAATGGTGTTGTGTGTGGGAATGTCAGACATGCTGGTAATATGCCTTGGGAGTGTGTCTTTGTGACTGTTATGACATGATGTTGACAGTGAGGGGTAATATATGATTCAATACAAGATTCAAGAACAACTTTGTCCCTACTGTTCAGACTTCTGAATGGACCTCTCAAGAAATGTTGATCTCACTCTTTGCGTGCATGTTTTGCAGCCATAACATTGTATTCTTTGCTGTGTGCTGTTATTCTAATGAACTTTGTATGGTATGACCTGCCTATAGTGTATGCAAAACATAACTTTTCATTCTAATGAAGTACAGGTGACAATAATAAATCAAATCAAAGCAAATGATTGCCAAGAATCATCCAGATGCGTAGCAGTTTTTCAAAGATGGCAGAGTTGCAAGGTGGTGTCTGTTTTTCACTGGATATCTTATAAGTGACAAGTTATTCTGAGAGCCCCATCCCCTCCCTTCCATTCCTCTCATCAACTCTTCCTTACAGCCATCTACTGGATTCATTCCTCTCATCAATCAACCAGGTCATACCCACTACCTATCTTCACTTCTCCCCAACTCACTACCCTGGCCCTACCACCCCCTTTATCTGCAGTTCTCCTTACACTTACCTCCAGTCCTGAAGAAGGGTTATACTCAAAACATTGACTTCGCCACCTCCTGATGCTGCCTGGCTTGTTGTGTTCTTCCAGTCGCCTGCTTGTCTATGCTTAATAAGACGGGGTTGGAATCGGATGTGTTATGACATTTGGTAGATACAGTGAGAGAACTTGCAAGGCACGGTGGTGATAAACCCTCCAAAAACTTTACACAACTTGTATTTAGCCAAAAACATGTAAGATTTAGCCCCAAGAATCTAATTACCGCTGACCTTACTCTATTCTCCCAACTTTCTGACCAATTCCCATAGTGTTCATGGGTTGGAAAGATTTTGTCCAGAGTCTTTGAATATTTGTAACAGAAATGTAAATGGATCCTTGACGAGCAATAGAATGGAAAAGTTATTTTTAGTAGGCAGAAATGTGGAGTAATCAGAACACTGGAGCAAGCATGATTGGCCAAACAGCCTATTCTTGCTACGAATTCTATTGTTCAGACATTTGCAGAAAGTGTGCTGGAACAAGAATCTGGCCCAACCAATAAGCTTCTTGCTGCAATTATAGAGTCACAGAGTCATAGAGATGTACAGCATGGGAACAGACCCTTCGGTCCAACCCATCCATGCTGACCAGATATTTTCAGTTAATCTAGTCCCATTTGCCAGCACATGGCCCATATCCCTCTAAACCCTTCCTATTCATATACCCATCCAGATGCCTTTTAAATGTTGTAATTGTACCTTCCTCCACCACTTCCTATGGCAGCTCTTTCCTTATTAGCACCACCATTTGCATGAACAAGTTGCCCCTTAGGTCCTTTTTAAATCTTTCCCATATGCCCTGTAAACCAAGCGTTCTAGTTCTGGATTCTCCACCCCATGGAAAAACCTTGTCTATTTACCCAATCCATGCCCCTCATGATTTTATAAATCCCTATAAAGTCACCCCTCAGCCTCCAATGCTTCAGGGAAAACAGTCCAAGTCTATTCAGTTTCTCCCTATAGCTCAAACCCTTCAACCCTGGCAACATCCTTGTAAATCGTTTCTAAACCCTTTTAAGTTTCACAACATCTGTCCTAAAAGAGGGAGACCAGAATTGCACACCATATTCCAGAAATGGCTTAACCAATGTCTTTTACAGCCACAACGTGACCTCCCAACTCCTACATTCAATACTCTCACCAATAAGGAGAAGCATACTAAGCGCCTTCTTCATTATCCTATCTATCTGAGACTCCACTTACAAAGAATTATGAACCTGCATGCCAAGGTCTCTTTGTTCAGCAACATTCCCCAAGACCTTACCATTAAGTGTCATGATTTGCTTTTCAAAAACGCAGCACCTCACATTTATCAAAATTAAACTCAATCTGCCACTTCTCAGCCCATTGGCCCATCTGATCAATATCCCGTTGTACTCTGAGGTTACCTTCTTCGCTGTCCACTACACTTAGTGTCATTTGCAAACGTACTAACTATACCTCCTATGTTCACATTCAAATCATTTACAAAAAGCATTGGAGCCAGCACCGATCCTTTGGCACACCACTGATCACAGGCTTCTGGTCTCAAAAACAACTCTATTAATCAAGTTCTTCATTGTTTTCATAAGAATTGTGATGTTGCTATTTATGTCTTGTATCATCATATACCCATTGTTCAAGCATTTCACAGAAAGTATAACAAAAGGTAATCTTTTAACTTCTACAATTGATAATCATTTCAAACAAACACAACTGATTAGAAAGCCAGTCAGGTTTGAGTTTATGAAACAGAGGTCATGACTATTGTAACAACTGGAAAGAGCAACATGAATATGAGCATTCACTGATAATGTTAATATCTCCATTAAATTGAGAGAAATTTGATCTCAGCATGTTAAGTATTCTTTTCACAACAGTACCAACAGGAATTTTTGCCCTATAGCACTTGAAAAATATTTCCATCAACAAAACAATTCTTAGTAGACAAAACTGAAATATCAAGGCTTTTAATTGTCATTTTCTTACAATAAGAGGAAGTGAGTTCTCTGTTTCTTGACTGTAATCAAGCGTGGCTGACAATATTAAAAGCAACGCTCTGAGTGATTATTACATTATCTTATAATGAAAAAGGCCATTTAATTTTCCCTTTTATAACCTTTCAGTACTTAATGTCTGGGCTACTGTTCAAATTCACTATTCTCTGTTCTAATGCTTCTAATGAAGGATGATGAGCATGTATGCATTTTATACATGTCCACCATGTCTGGTCGGGTGCATCAAACACCCACATTCTGCACCCCTGGAAGCAGTAGCCAAGAAGGTTGCCGAGTAATATTTTTGTTCAATTGGCAATATTTTGCTAGAACAGGACCTGGAATGAGAGGATTTGTCTTGTAAGGGAAAGTTGGTCGTCAGTTTTAAAACTGTAAAAAGTCAAGATAAGATGACTCAGAGTTTGCAAGAAGGAATGTGACAAACTGTCAACATTCACTTCCATTACATTGCTGCAGTTTCAGGATTTAACATATGAGCAGATTATTGAAGGAATCCTGAAGTTTCAGTACATGTAAATTGAAACATTTTGCTGCATCTTTTACCTTACAGAAGCTTGTAAAGGGATGATTAAAGTAACAGTGGAAATTAAAAAAAAGAAAAGTAACTTGCAGAAGGTAAAAATGGAGAGGGAAGAACTTTATGAGGATATCAGAAAAAGCTAAAACGTGTTAAAGTATACACAGTTATAGTAAGGTACCATGGTTTAAAAATAGGAAGGATAACAAAATACATTTTCTGAAGAATTGTACGCATATGAAACATGAGGAGAAATAGTTGAAAATAGAAACTTCATTTTCTATGAGAATCTCAAGTTCTATCTTGCCCACATTTTTTCCATGATATCAATCATTTTTATTTTAAAACAGCAATTTTAGAGCTGAATATTTGGTGGAATCACACATGCAGCATCTGCATAAGGAAATGGATAAGATGGAAGAGATACTGTGGTCTCCTGTTTCAAATATAGCAAAGGGTTTCAGAGAAATTAAGGTAATTAAGGTAATTAACACATCCAAGCAAAGGAAATTTCAAGTGCAGGCACTTTCAGCTTTGCCATATCTTGATTCTTTCCACATTTCTTGTCCCTTAATGGTGTCTTCAATTTGTGTCAGAATATTCTTGTTAACAATCCACATGAAAATCTGTGCTAAAGTAGATTGACGTAATATGTCAACTTGTTAATTACTTTCTCATGTTAATTGATTTGATTTATTCATGTCCTCAATTGAGTTATCAGAAGGTTCCTTCTTGATTGTTGAGGATTGTTCAAATGAAAGTCATCAAGTCCAATATTCTACTTATTCCTTCCTGTCATCTGAGGATCGAATGTGTAATTTGAATTTTTCATAACTGGGTGCTCATTGTGCTGTGTTGTAATCTGACTCATAGCATCATAGAGATGTACAGTTCAGAAACAGACCCCATGGTGCAATTTGTCCATGTTGACCAGATATCCTAAATTAATCCAGTCACATTTGCGAGCACTTGGCCCAAATCCCTCTAAACCATTCCTATTCATATACCCATCCAGATGCCTCTTAAATGTTGTAATTGTACCAGCCTCCTCCATTTCCTATGGCAACTCATTCCATATACACACCACCGTTTGCATGAAAAAGTTTCCCCTTAGGTCCCTTTTAAATCTTTCCTCTCTCACTTTAAACCTATGCCTTCTAGTTCTGAACTCCCCCACCCAGGGAAAAGACTTTCTCTATTTATCCTATCCACACCCCTCATGATTTTATAAATCTCTATATGATCACCCCTCAGCCTTCAATGCTTCAGGGAAAACAGACCCAGCCTATTCAAACTCTCCATATAGCTCAAACCCTCTAATCCTGGTAACACCCTTTCATGTTTCACAACATCTGTCCTATAGGAGGGAGACCAGAATTGCACACAATATTCCAAATTGGCCTAACCAATGTCCTGTACAGCTGCAACATGACATCCCAACTCCTATACTCAATGCTCTGACCAATAAAGGACAGCATACTAAACACCTTCTTCACTATCCTATCTACTTGCATCTCCACTTTTAAGGAACTATGTACCTGTATTCCAAGGTCTCTTTGTTCAGCAATATTCCCCAGGACCTTACCATTAAGTGCATAAGTCCTAACCTGTGCTTGGTGCTTCAACTGTCTCAAGTGAGGTGTGCTATTCAATTGTTATTTTCTGTCTCACAGTTAACATGCAGTATATCTTACAGAGACATGCTCATGATATCATCACTGACAGAGGCAGAAACCATCATAACATTGAACAAGTATTTAGATGTGCAATTTCAATATCAAGAGGTACAAGGTTATGGGACAACTACTGAACATTGGGCTTAGAATAGTCTGGTGGTTGTTTTAACTGATGCTGAAACCTCTATGACTATGTCCTGAGAGTATAAAGGTGTCAGACTCTATTTTATTGGAGCCACTTGAAGTATGATACCTGATGAAGGAGCAACGCTCCAAAAGCTAGTGCTTCCAATTAAACCTGTTGGACTATAATCTGGTGTTGTGTGATTTTTAACTTTGTGCACCCCAGTCCAACACCAGCATCTCCAAATCAGAAGTATGACACATCAGTGAAAGCATGATATCCTTTATAGTGGCAATAGATTTATATTAAACACAACTGTGAAGTGCTTGTGACTGTAATATATGTATATATCAGAAGTTGTAATAAATGTCTGTTAAATTTTTCAATATCACATTACCCACATCTAGATTTCATGATACAGGGGTAAAAGCCTTTTTATTTTTCTGTACTTTTGATTGTAGACTGTAATGTTTTAAAATCCAAGGATTGTCGAAGTGGGCTGAAGGACACATTTTCTGTGTGTAGACCTGTGTCTCAGACGTATTTGCTAAACCTTTTGAAAAATAAGTAACTTGACCTTCATTGTAGCTGCTGGTTGTACACCCTACCAACCTTCGCATAAACCAAATCATCCGCCGACATTTCCGCCACCTTCAAAAAGACCCCACCACCAGGGATATATTTCCCTCCCCACCCCTTTCCGCCTTCCGCAAAGACCGTTCCCTCCGTGACTACCTGGTCAGGTCCACGCCCCCCTACAACCCACCCTCCCATTCTGGCACCTTGCCCTGCCACCGCAGGAACTGCAAAACCTGCGCCCACACCTCCTCCCTCACCCCCATCCAAGGCCCTAAAGGAGTCTTCCACATCCATCCAAGTTTTACCTGCACATCCACTAATATAATTTATTGCATTCGTTGCTCCCGATGCGGTCTCCTCTACATTGGGGAGACTGGGCGCTCCTAGCAGAGCGCTTTAGGGAACATCTCCAGGACACCTGCACCAATCAACCACACCGCCCTGTGGTGAAACATTTCAACTCCCCCTCCCACTCTGCCGAGGACATGGAGGTCCTGGGCCTCCTTCACCGCCGCTCCCTCACGCCTGGAGGAAGAACGCCTCATCTTCCGCCTCGGAACACTTCAATCCCAGGGCATCAATGTGGACTTCAACAGTTTCCTTAATTCCCCATTCCCCACCTCACCCTAGTTCCAAACTTCCAGCTCAGCACTGTCCCCATGACTTGTCCTACCTGCCTATCTTCTTTTCCACCTATCCACTCCACCCTCCTCCCTGACCTATCACTTTCATCCCCTCCCCCACTCACCTATTGTACTCCATGCTACTTTCTCCCCACCCCCACCCTCCTCTAGCTTATCTCTCCACACTTCAGACTCTCTGCCTTTATTCCTGATGAAGGGCTTTTGCCCGAAACGTCGATTTTGCTGCTCCTCGGATGCTGCCTGAACTGTTGTGCTCTTCCAGCACCACTAATCCAGAATCTGGTTTCCAGCATCTGCAGTCATTGTTTATACCTCTTTCTAAGTGGTGTTTATACAGCTGCTTGTCCAAGCAGTAGTTGAAGTGTAGTCTGCAAATAAGCTGGAGCCAAGGGCTGTGTTCAAATTCCAGATTTATCTACAACAAGTAGTTAATAGATCTGTGTACTTGTGACCAATTACTGAAGCCTGTTGACTCCCAACAACTGTGTGATTGGTTCCCAGGTAATTAAATAGTTTGGGGCTCTGGAAAAATAAGTGAAAAACCACCAGACTTTTGCACGCTCAGAAGTTGGCTCTGGTCTCTGCGGTAATGAGTTATGATCAGTACAAGAATCATCTTGGCAAATCCTGTGAACTGCTTTCCAAGTTTTTGCCTTCTCCCATAATCTACTTATTTTTTTCTGTCTGTGTGTTTGTGCAAAGGAAAGTTTGTAAGTGGGTTAATGTTTTAATTAATAGTGTTGTTTGCTGATGTTTCACAATTCTTTACTTGTAACAAATAGTAATTCTTATTAAGTCCTGACATAATCCTGATGTATTCTTTTTGTAAACCTAGGCTTAAAAGACATGTAAATTGGGTGGATTCAGTGCATTGTTAAAAATCTTTAACTTTTGTGATAGGAATAGCTTAATTTTCAGTGAAGTATAACGTGGGAGTTAAGCACAACCATTGCCACAATAAATTTCCTGCTGGAGAAAATGCCCACGCCACAATTGTAGCTTATTTAAAAAGAATCCAGGATCTTAATCACAAAAATCATCATTTAAAGGAAATAGACTGAAAAATGTATCCCTGTTCAGTAATCAAAAATTAATACAAAGCAATGATGAAATCTTATGGTAACTAAAACGGGTGGCACAGTGGTTAGCACTGCTGCCTCACAGCACCAGAGACCTGGGTTCAATTCCGCCTCCGGCGACTGACTGTGGGGAATTTGCACATTCTCCCCATGTCTGCATGGGTTTCCTCCGGGTGCTCCAGTTTTCTCCCACAGTCCAAAAATGTGCAGGTTAGGTGAATTGGCCATGCTAAATTGCCCGTAGTGTTAGGTGAAGGGGTTAAATGTAGGGGAATTGGTCTGGGTGGGTTGCAGTTCAGAGGGTCGGTGTGGACTTGTTGGGCTGAAGGACCTGTTTCCACACTAAGTAATCTATGTAAAACAGAAATTGCTAAAGAAACTCAACAGGACAGGCAGTATCTGCAGTAAGAAAGCAAAGTTAACATTTCAAGTATGGTTGACTCTTGATCAGAGTTGTTAGCAGTGAGGAAAGAATAGTATTTATGCTGAAGCCGAAGTTGGGAATGGAGAGAGGAGAGGTGAATTGATAGGTGGAGATGGAGCTTAGAGAGAGTGAGATATGAAAGGGGTAGTTAATAAAAAAAAGATCATGAATAGCAGGCCAGGACAGATGAAAATCTGAATAAAAGCTAAGAGTAGGAGATATGGGTCAGTATACTGAATGCATTCTGAACTAGAAAAATTTATCAATGTTGCTTCCAATTTCCACCCTGCCCTCACCTTCACCTAGTCCATGTCTAACTCCTCCCTTCCTTTACTCAGCAACTCTGTTTCTAGTTCTGTGGATAGGCTGGCCACCAATATTCACTACAAATCCGCTAATTCACACAGTTACCACGACTGTACATCCTCGCACCATGTCTCTTGTAAGGGCTCTATCTCATTCTCCCAGTTTCTTTGTCTCTGCTGCATCTGTTCTGACAATACCACCTTCTACATGGGTGCCTCAAAAATGTCCACCTTTTTGCTCAATCGAGGATTGCCTACCACAATGGTCAACAAGGCTCATAGCCATGTTTGATCCATCTCCGACACTTCTGTCCTCACCCTTTCCTTCTCCCCCACAACAATGCTAGATTCCCTCTGGTTCTCACTTACCATCCCACCAGCCTCCATAACCAAAGGAACCTAAATTGCTTTTCCATCATCTCCATCAAAATGCCATGACCAGACATGCATTTCTGTTTACTGGAGATATTAAGGATTGCAGATGCTGGAAGTCATAGTCGATAAAATGTATAAAACATTGGGAATATACAGCAGATCAGACAGTATCAGAGGAACAGGAAAGTGAACATTTTGGATCAGGACCCTTTCTCAGAAGCTGACTTTCTCCCACTATTGGTGTCTGCTCGTGTCTCCTCCCTTGTCAGCATTCTGCAGGAACTGTTCTGGAGCACTCTGGTCTGCTTGTTTTCCATTTCTAACATCTCTTTTCCCACAGCACCTCTGCATGCAACTGCAGAATGTGTAATACCTATCCTTTAACTTCCTCCTTACTCATCATCCAAGACCTTCAGATGAAGTAGCGATTTATTTGAACTTGATTCAATTCAGCCTGCAGTGTTTACAGTGTGGTCGCTTCTATATTAGAGAGATGAAGCACAGATTGGGTGATTGCTTTTCAGAACACCTATGTTCTGTACATAAAAATGAACCCGAGCTTCCAGTTGCCTGCCACATCACACCATTGTGTTATTATGCCAACCTGTCTGTCGCAGGCCTGCCGTAGTGGTCCAGTAAGCCTCAGTGCAGCTTGAAGGACAACATCTCATTTTCTACTCGTCCATTTTATTTTTACTATTTTGTTAATGTGGATCAGTTTTGAACAGAAAACCAGGTAATGTTAAACCACAGAATAATCTGCTCATTTGTGGAAAAAGAGCATTAGCATACTAGTGTAGCAATGACATTTGAGTTATGGATCTTTCATTCTCACACAAAACATGAGAAACAGACCATTAGTGTAACAACTAATATATCTTTTCCAAGCAATAAGCTGTAGTGAGAGAACAGGTGTCATATATGAGATCAGATTTATTATTATTACTATTGTCCTTTTAGCATTTTCAGATATCTGCACAAAATAGATGGTATATATGAATCATAAGGTTCTAATCTAATCTCAATACATAATAGTATAAATCACAACATACAGTTTAGGTAATTTATGATCCACTTCATAAAATCATGAACTCAGAGTACAACTTTAATCTTCAGCGTCTTCAAAATCTTTTCACTCTTTGGTAGAAAGAATAACATGTTTTCATATTACCCTGTTATTTCCAAATTAGTCTCCCGAGAAGATTTTAAGTTTGTTAGCTTTGCTAAGATGTAAGCTTTTTCTGTCCTTTTCAGGGTTTGTGGACTAAAGTAAAGGTAGAACACAGTTCAGTCTAAGATTAATGCAGCATAGGAATTTAAATAACTCTAAAGAGACCAGTATCCTGTTGTCAAGTCACTCTTTATTCACACATGCATAGTACTTGACACTGATCCATCTTCCTCGGAGTTGGCTCCCAGAGTGATCAGAAACTCTGACACTCCTGTTTACATCTGTCAGCCAGAACTCACTGGTTTGACCAGATTATCAGCTCCAATCAGGGAACTCATATTCTATGAAGTCCACCTGGCTGACATCATTGCAATCACTACACAGAATACATTTATTTCGCTTCAAAGAAGACCCTTTTAGTCATGGTGGATGACTTACTCAATGTGGATTGAAGTTTCAAGACATCATACAGCTACAGTGAAATCATTGATTAGATCATTGAAACAAGTTTTTGCAATGCATGGTTTCACAGAAGGAATTGTTATGGATAACTAATGTCAGTTTGTGAATGAGTAATTCAGAAAGTTCAATGCAGAGACAGGTATCTGCTGGTAACCAGTAGATACCTGTCTCTGCATTAAACTTTCTTCACCCTCCATTGAATAGCAAAGCAAATAGGGTGGTCAAAACTGCAAAATTGCAAGTGTCAAAGAATACAGATGAGGAATTAGCATTATTAAGATACACATCAACACCACTAAATAATTGGTATTCTTGGCAAAACTACTGATGGGCAGAAAGGTTAAAAATAAATACTGTTCTTTGAGGTGCATTGTCAGGACCAATGTAAGATTTCAGGACCAGCACAATATTTCCACAATTGGCTGTGTTTGAGCTGCCCCTCTGTCACTGGGGCACCGACTGTTCCCTTTAAGTTCTGGCCATGGTGTGTGATCACTCGTGCATCATGCAAGTCTGTGCTCAGTTTCCTGATGGCAGTCATGACTTCAACATCCAAACCTTGATTCCATACATCAAGTCAGAAAGGGTGCTGCTGGATCACAATTGCTGTCCTTCACATAGTTTGATCTCTCAAAAAAAAAGTATTCAGGTTGAATAGCACAACAGAGCAGCATGGTGGCTCAGTGGTCAGCATTACTGTCTCACAGTGCCAAGGACCTGGGTTCAAATCCAGCCTCAGGTAACTGTCTGTGTAGAGTTTGCACATTTTCCCTCTGTCTGCATGACTTTTCTCTGGGTGCTCAGGTTTCCTCCCACAGTCCAAAGATGTGCAGGGAAGGTAGATTGGCATGCTAAATTGCCCATAGTGTCCAGGGATGTGTGGGTTAGGTGGATTAGCAATGGGAAATGCAGCTTACAAAGATAGGGTAAGTCTCGGTGGGATGCTATTTGGAGAGTCGTGTGGACTGGTTGGGCCAAATGGCCTGTTTTCATATTGTAGGGATCCTGTGAAGCCAAATCTTTGGTCATCAAGTGTCCGATAGAGCAGAAAACTTATTCTGCAAAAGAACATTCTGAATAGATAAGTTACCTAAATTATTGGCAAATCAGTACTATTTGGAAAGCTGCAAGAATGTCTACTTTGGATCCAAGTTGGGCAAATCAAAATAGTTTCTAAATGGCAAGAAATTAACAACCAAGGAACAGAATGTATGCCACTTTAGGCTTTTGCATATTGTTGAGACGCTGGGCACTTTTCTTGTCCATCCTGTAGTTGCTATCTTCCCATGCCCTGGGATCACACTGCTGGGACTTCATCAAGTAGAGAGGGCTCCCTTTAGGATCATGGTCTCCTTTCCCATACTCTATTTACCTGACTACATATATATAAACGTGGTGTTACAGGGTACATTCAGAGTAAATGAGTTGTGAAATTGAATTCTTACTTTATCAGCCTGAGTAAGGTTGATGTATTTTCCTGTAAGTCCTGGGTAGGCTGCTGCAGACCTCTATCTCATCGAATATCTCCCTGCATTCTGATTGCCTGATTATTGTTTGTAGGGAAACAATATTGCCTTATTATCTTTACTACCAGATAATAAGGCAATGGCTTACCTTATTCTCATTTGCTGAATGCTACCACTATAAAAATATAGCACCCTGACTGTTGATTTTCTTCCTTTATTGTATATAAAAGCACTTCTCATTAACCAGCTCAAAAACATCACCATTTCCAAGAGGCCCAGGCTTTGTTGAAGAAATAAGATAACCTCTGAATTTCTTGCCCTCTCAAATGGCAAACTGTCGATGAACTGCAAGAATCACACTGCAAGTTGTAAACTTAAATGAGATCTGACCATCATGATGTTTTCATTTAATCATTGCTAAGTACATATATACATTCCAAAATAAAACTAAGGACACAAATGTTTGCAAAGAGAAGTGCCTGCAGTAACTGAGAACACAAATGTTTGCAAAGAGAAGTGCCTGCAGTAACCTGGGGTTTAATTTCAACATCAGGTTGCTTGCCAATGTAATGGTGTCCAGCTGTCTGTTTTCTCACTGATGTAATGAAAAAGAAAGACAGCACATCAGTATGTAACATCTTTGTAAATTATTTAACCTTTTGAATAGGACCAAAATAATGGATTCCATGTCCATGCTAAGTTCAGTAATACACTGCAGCACCCTTTACTGACAGTTTAAAAATCTGAGGTTAAAAGGTTGGACTTGTTTTCTAGCTGATAAGTTGATGGATTGTGTTTGGTGCTTATGGCCAGAACTGAAAACAGCTTGGAACCAATGCTTGCTTTGTGAAATAATGTCTGTCAGTCTTCCCTCTCTCATTGATATCTGTACTGCGAAGTAACTCTAAATGGTAAAATGGTCAAACTACACAGGCAAACATTGTATAGAAACTAAATGCTACTGAAGTAAGAGATTTTAAGGGTGGGTATCCTCAGAACTTCTCCCACTTTACAGAACTGCAACTTCTGATGTTTAGCAGAAATATAATGTGATTGAATACAAGTGGGTATTCCATTGTAAATATAAAGTAAGAACAGGAATACTTTGAGATTCCATCTTAAACAATTCTCATTAATAAGCTGAACATTTCTAATCATTCAATGTTGTGACTTAGAGTCATAGAGTCATAAAGATGTATACCATAGAAACAGACCCGTCGGTGCAACTTGTTCATGCCTGGTTAACAGCTCTTTTTAAATAAAAAGGTGGATGATAAATCATGCTCTTCTGTTGCCCTTTAAGAGCTTCCTGCATTTAAAAGTTTTATGTTAATACAGGTTGATAGTACATAAATTCTATTTTAAACTTACGTTCTTCACATCTTCCCTTTTTTCTACACCACTTCCTTTCGTCCCTTTTTACCCTCTATCTCTTCTTTTACCCCGAACCTTATGTCCTCTCCTTATCCTTGTGTAGCTTTCAAGCTTCCACTCCTCTATCCATCTCATCCTTTCCTCTCTTGTGTCCCAATAACGGATATCTAATCTCCAATGTTTTGAAGCACAACATGGTAAAATGATGTGTGACCATTTTCTTTGGAACCCATCTGAGATGCATTAGGCAGATTCACTTGACACTTGTCTTCATTCTCGATATTAGTCTAAGTTACTGATACAAAATGGGGAAGGATACCCACATGTAATTTTCAGATGTGACGCTCAACCTTCATAAACTGTAAAAGTTTATTATATATTACTTAACCATTAGTTATATCTAAAATACATATTTGTCTCTTGTGAATCATTGGGTTCAACTCAGGTGGAATTTAATATTGCTCCTATTAAAATATTTTGAGACATATAAGACTACAATGGAAACAAGTACAACACTATTACCACTCTGTTTAAATCCTCCAGGAACAACATTTTATATCCTGATGGGCAGACTTGTTTTATTTATATCAGTTAACTCTTTTGGGTAAAGATTGTCTTATAAAACGTTATGTTTCTACTGTTGATCATTTTGAGGTCTGAATGATTGACATTTATCATAAAATACATGAAGTAAAATTAAGAAAATTGAAAGTTACCAGTGAATGACTTTTTAAAAAATGTTTACTTCGTACATTACTTCATACTTTGTCATTATGGTAATAATTCATTCTGTACAACATATGATCAATGAATGGGCATTGAAGAGCAATACCTTGGCAAGGGGAGAATAAAGGGCAGAGAAAGTGTTCAGTTGGCAAGGTTATGGGAAGCACTTTTAAAACTTACCTTTAGAAAGGGTCGCTAGACCGTAGATTGCATATGTCTATTACATGCCAATGCAGCTGGCCAAGTCAGGCATGCAAGAAGTGGCTCAGGCCTCAAACAAGCCCGGACCCTTAAAGGCCTTGATGAAAATCAGACCTTCAGAAATAGGTTTAAGAATCCTGAATTAACTGGATGCTCTTTGTCCTTTCTGGTTCTATGAAAATTTAAGCCCATACCTCTTTTTCTTCACATAGTTTTCCTTTGTCTCTCCATTTTGGATCTTCTCAATTTCTCTTCATCCCTGCCTTTTCTCTCTATCATTTTCATTTTGTCCCTTTTCTCTAACTCCTCTTCTCTCCCTTACATTACTTTTTCCCTTTTACTATTTCTCTCTATGTTCAATATTTCTTTCCGCACTTTGGTCTCTCTCTTTTTTTGTCCCACCCACCATCTTTATCTTGCCCTGTCCCCCTCTCCCTAATCTTGCAAGTTTTAACTCTGCCACAGGCATATAATGGTTCGTAGTTTTCATTTCATTTGGCTCTTAAGAGCACACAAGTAAACGTTGTAAAACTGATTCACTATTGTCTTATTCCAAACTAACAAAAAAGGATCCATTTCAAAGTACACAACAAATAAAAATTCTAATTGTGTTTCCATATGCTAGAAGAAAGTCACAACAATTCTTGATATGTTTTAAATGCATTGTGATTCACCTTGTGCTTTACTATGCAAAAGTCTTTGCTTTCTTCCTGACATACTGTGTATTATTGACATTTTACTTCATGTGAGTGGAAGTGTTCATGATAAACCTGTTTTTTGAATAGATCACTTGTCGGTTGATGTTAAGGGTTCTAGCCAACAGGTGTCCATAATACACAAGAAAGTAGAACACATGGAACTAATTAACTTAAAACACCTCTACAAATCACAGCCCTGTCTTATCTCACCTATATATAGTCCACACAATTTTAGTTTAGTCTCTCAAAGGTAATATAGGCAGGAGCTGATCCTTCAGACAATAGCCACAATAATATTGACTCTACTTTAGAAATGAGAACATTATCAATCCTAATACAATGCATTTCAAAGCAAATAATCCTCCGTCTCTGCAGACAATAAGTGATATTTGTCTAATTTTTAAAAATTCATCCATGGAATATGGGCTTCACAAGCTTTACTAGCACTTGTTGGCCAACCTAACTGCCCTTAGGAACATTATGGTGAGCTGCTTCTTGAACCACTGCCGTCTATTTAGGTTAGAGACCTTCATATTGCAGTCATGGAGGAAGTTCCAGATTTTGACTCTGTATCACTGATGAAAAAGTGATGTTTTATCTTGGAAGTATAGAGAACTATGGATGGTGAAGATTTGAACCAAAAATGGTGCGATAGTGTAAGTTTCAAAACTTTCACTGTTTAGGGATTGAAAGAAGCAGCAATAACTCTGACTGGAATAAATTCTTAAGGGATAAGGACGAACTGTTGCACAGGAATTGAAAATAATTAGATGTGTGGTGGAAGGAGGAGTCAAAACTACACAAACAAAATTGATTTAACAACTGCTTGATTAATGTTAAAAATCACACAACACCAGGTTATAGTCCAACAGGTTTAATTGGAAGCACATTAGCTTTCGGAGTGACACACAACCCGGTGTTGTGTGATTTTTTAACTTTGTACACTCCAATCCAACACCGGCATCTCCAAATCATCTTGATTAATGGCTGCCTTTAGTCACAAGGAGAAACGATTCCCTGCAGAAGAATTTAAAATTAATCTCAGGAAATTTGTGTCCTCAAGCAGACAGATAATGCCAAATATAACAAGGAACAGAGAAAAAAGGCAAGCTGCAGACTTGATGGTTCCAGTGGAGCAATCAGTATTGCACATGAAAGAATCTAACGAATCCTCAATATTGTCACACTATAAAGTTGAAGTACAGAAAACACAAAAATAACTCAGATGCAGGATTCTTCAGCAGCAGAACTTCAAAGAACAACACTGCACCACGATCAAATCCTGGGCATCCAACAACTGTAGGTTGGAATCACAGCTAAGTTTCACTATTAATAGGTAATAGCTAAATTGGGCTATGAGGCTTAACTTGCTTACTTAAGGGGTCTTACTTTGGTAAGGCTAAATCCCTCGTGATTACCAATTAGGGGAAGATACTTTTCCGAGCAAAGGAAGTTTGAGACAGCAAACAGAAATGCCAAGAAGGCAGAGAGGCAAGTTCTGAAGTCAGAAATTAAGTCTCAGGAATTTGAAAATAAAGATCTCCAGGTAGCGTTTAAAGTACTGCATCAGGCACAGCCTGAACAATAAGAATGCAGATCATTCTAAATGTGGGCAAGAAATTGATGCCTTGAAGTCACAACTTTCCAGATAAGAGAGGATTTTTCTGTGATTTGGGACTCACACCGAAATTAGGGAACTAAATTGGCAAATCTGATTGGGATCAGTTGAGGATGAAACTCATGCTATTCAGTTCAGGGCAGAGGATATGATTAAAATCTGAATGCTGGCATCCCTCTGCATTACTTGGGTAAAGGTTCTTTTATCTAACAATACCACTCTGGAATAATCCTAAAGTAAAGGTAAGGATTTAATAAAAATCCAGCAACATAAATGGGGACAGAGGCAAATTACCAGTAATTGGGCCATAAACCATGTGTTTTGAAAAGTGAGAAGAACAGATGGCAAAATTTGAAACTAAGTTAGTTAAGGGCATGGGTAAGTTCAAGAGTCAGCCACAAGAAGAGCTAGGAATGATCTCCTGGAGTGTAAGATGGGTTTGATATGCTTTTCTGATATGCCTTAGACTCGGACTAGAATGAGAGTTTAGCAAAAGGCAGACTCCAATTCCAATCAATTTCCACATTCCTGTGATGGATCCTAGATAGAGAATAAAGAAGAATAAAACTAACCTTGAAGCACAGTCATTTGTTTGTCTGATGATGGCCACTTAGTCTGTTTCCACAATGTTGGGAATCTAATCCAATCTAATATAAGAGTACCTGCATAAATATGTTTTTGAACTAATTATTTGGTTGACATATCTGTGTGGAACATTTCACAGGCAATAAGATTAATGAGTACAAAGTTTGGAAGAACAAAATTCAGATTTGTGTATAATGATAACAGCAAATCTTTTGGTTTTGAGCTTTAGATTAACTATAAAGCTGATTGTTGGAATTGAATTGCTGACTTGGTTTTTTGTTAAACAAGTACAGAATTGTCAGCAAAGATCCATTGCTCAGTGGAAATGGACACGATATGTCTAATGTAGTGATATACCTTTCTATAGATCCATGGAGGTATGATACTAATACAATCCCCACCCCACAGAGATGCAGAATTCTGCACATTCGACTGATCCATCAGCAGAATTCCGAGCAGTTTGTGTTTTGGTGATATGACTGTTATTCCACAAATAACCAAATAATAATGTGCAGACCACTGGCTTTCGGTGATACCTTCTCCCACAAATTCATGTGTTAGTTTTGGTGTAGTGGTAATACAGATGTCAGCTGCACTCGCACTGATTGTAGAGAATCCTGTAGGAAATGAAGGACCCAGAGAAGGGATCATTATATGAAGTATGAATACAGTATCGTATGAAAATGTCCACGAATTGCCACCAGTTTTTCTGAATCTCTCAGGTATTCAGTAACCATTATGGTGTCCAAAATCTTTAACTGCATTAGGAACTTGCTAGAATGTTGTTCAATCAAATGGGCTACACAGGAAGTGCAGACATTTGATTGGAGATGCTGCAGCCATTCTCATGCAGGCATTAGTACAGTTCATGGCCTAGACATCAGTGTTATAAATAATCAGATAAATCAATTAACTTCTCATTTTTAAAGGTGTATTAGGAGTGATGAATGAATACACTGAAACTTAGGCAGTGGATGCCATTAACAATGCAACATTTCATTTTGTTAACATTTTAGAATCAAATGCCAGTGTGATTAACGAATTAATAAAAGAAGCAGGGAAAGACAGTGGACATCAAATAAATGTAATTTTGTGTAGTGTATATAACATTTGGATATTAGATTAGTGCAGAGAAAATGTAAATCAAATGGAATTAGGAGAGGTTCCTACATGGATTGACAACGCAAAATTGAGAAATTTAGAAAATTTCTATCTGTGAACCATGGAGGTTAACAAAAGTATCCCATTTACCTCTCCACCTCCGAGGCTCCCAGTCTCATTCCTGATGAAGGGCTCTGGCCCGAAATGTCGATTTTCCTGCTCCTCGGATGCTGCCTGACCTGCTGTGCTTTTCTAGTAACACACTCTCAACTCTGATCTCCAAAATCTGTCTCCTAACAAAAATATGGTCTAATGATTTATGTATTGGAGTGCATGGAATAGGTCTTGTGTCAGGGACACCTGTTATGTCTGAAGATGACAAAACAGTAAATATTACAACAGATTCCACTGGTAATGAAATGGTTAACGGTACTCTCAAGACTTCAGATACCACTTGAGAAAATCTAATCAAAGTTCAATATACAGTCGAAAGACAATATTGCATCACAACATCTTTAAAATAATATCATTATCAAAACCTGTCGTGCTCCATCACTGATTCACTACTTTGCATTCAAATGCTCATGCATATAGTTATAATGGAATTGCTTAAAATTATAAAGAGAAAATCTGTGACTTTTGACATGACCAACTCAACTAGGAAACTGGTTATGTTCTATTGGCAAAAATATGAGGTCCATATTATTCTGCAAACGGAACACTTGGAAAAAATAAAAGGGATTTTGCGAAAAGTACACTGGTTACATGTCAAGATTCAGCAGAATAGTCAGAGAATTGAAACAA
Source organism: Chiloscyllium plagiosum (assembly GCF_004010195.1). Classification (NCBI taxonomy): domain Eukaryota; kingdom Metazoa; phylum Chordata; class Chondrichthyes; order Orectolobiformes; family Hemiscylliidae; genus Chiloscyllium; species Chiloscyllium plagiosum. The sequence goes on along the minus strand of NC_057723.1, from coordinate 59,140,367 downwards.
ATCTTAAAAACATTAAGTGACATACTTGGTGGGATGATATCTGCAATTGGGAAAGTAATATACACACGACTTTGTGTTATTTCACATCTTGTTATTATTTTGTATACTGGATCAATCTTACTTCTGTAACTATCATGTTTCATAGTTGAAAATGGAAGTTTGATTAAGAAATAATAATCTTAAGTTTCTTCTACTTTTTTTTGGGTTACATTAACTGTGAATTACAATACCTTTACCAACTACTGCCTTAGCTCGTCATACATTACCGCCTGACTGGTGCTGTTGAGCTCTATTTTCTAAGTTAGAATAGCCTCTAAGTTCCACCTTCAAACCAATCTTTCAGGTGGGTAAACTAATACAGGATTTAAAAAATGGCAATAAACAAAAGATTTTAGTTATAACACGCTTCTTCTGGCTGTTGGATTCTTCTTTCCTACACTACTGAGATTTCCATTCTCTGGAATTCTACATAAAGTGTCATCTCAATCCAGTCTTGGAATGACATTATTGTTGACAAGGAAGGGATTTAAAGGTGATGAGATTTCTCCATTAAGCACTGGTAGTGGGTTTCTTTTTGCAATTAAAGAGCTTGCCAGACACCTGCAAAGAACAAGTGTGAGTCAACAACATTAGCATGGGACTGCAGCCACTTATATACCAGACTCTCAGTCACTTTCTCAAATTATATGTGACCTAAGCAGTTAGTTGAAGCCTATATTTGTTGAGTGAATAAGAATAAAAATGTGAGAAAGTATGGCCGATCTTCTTTCCAAAAGGATAGAAGTGAAATAGTTTGGCTTTAAATATACTGAAAAGAAACTAACTGGCTGTTAACTGTAGTATTTGGCTGCAAAGCAAATCTGTAAAGTAAGCATTGTAGCTTAGAACAATAGCCTTAGTTCAGATTGTAATTTTCACATCTGACTGCTCATTTGAGGACATACATTCAGCAGTGTGTAACATATTTCTTGACTCCCCCAACATCTACAAGGCACAAATATGAAGGAATACTCCTCACTTGGCTATATGAATTTAGCTTCAAAAATACTTAAGAAGCATTACACCCTCTAGGAAAATATAGCCTTTTTGATTGGCACCATATCCAGGACATCACTACCGTCATTACTAAGGTTCTGTACAACAGTGTGCACTAACTACAGAATGTACTCCAAACATTCACCAAGACTCCTCAAACAGCACCTTTCAAATCCATTATGTAATTGACCTTCACCTGATGACAAGGCAGCAATCCGAAAGTTTGATTTCAAATAAACCTGTTGGACTATAACCTGAAGTTGTGTGACTGTTGTCCACCACAGTCCAATACCGGCACCTGCATGTCATGACTACATCCATCAAGAAGGATGAGGACATCAGATACATAGGACCATGACCAACTGTAAGTTCCTCTCCAAGCCACTCATCATTCAGACTTGGAAATTTATCAACAAGGAGAAAGTGAGGACTGCAAATGCTGGCAATCAGGATTGAGAGTGTGGTGCTAGAAAAGCACAGCAGGTCAGGCAGCATCCAAGGAATAGGAAAATTGACATTTTGGGTAATTCCTGATGAAGGGCTCTTGCCCGAAACATTGATTCTCCTGCACCTCGAATGCTGCCTGACCTGCTGTGCTTTTCCAGCACCACACTCTCAACTTGGAAACATATCACCACATCTGGCAACATTTACACAGAGAAATCAGTGTTAAAGCTTTGAGTATAGTGACTGTTCTGAAGGAGTCACTGGACTTGAAATGTTAACTCTGCTTTCTCTCCACAGATGCTGCCACACCTGGTGAGTTTCTCCAGAAATTTCTGTTCTTGCCTGTAAATTACCACCAGCTACCTATAATTTGGCTACTTATTAAGAAATACTGAAACAATTACATCAACTTAATACATATAGCATACAAAATAAGACTCCTTAGTAAGCAAGTCAAGCCTCACAACCAACTTGGTTATTGCCCTATAAATGATGGAATTTAGCTGTGATTCCAACCAAGAGTGTCTGTCTCTGGATGTCCACAGTTTGAACATTGAACAGTATTGTTCTTCAAAGTTCTGCTGAAGAATCCTAGAGTTGAATTATTTTAGGATTTTCTAATCCTGCAAGTTTATAACGTGACATTATTGAGGATGCTTTAGATTCTTTCATCCACGATACACATTACTCTAGGGGAACCATCAAGTCTGATGCTTTTTTTTTATCAGAAGTAGCTTCCTTGTTGCATTTGACATTGACTGCCTGTTTGAAGACAAACTTTCCGACAAATAACTCCTGAAATCCTTCTGCTGTGCAACCATTTGTTCTTGTGGCATAAGATAGCAATTTGTCAAGCAATTGTGAAAACATTTTTATTTATGTAGCTTCGACTCCACCTTCTCCCAGGCATGGCTAATTGATTTCAATTCTTGTATAACAGTTTGTCTTGGTCCCTTAATAGTTTATTCCAGACAATTATTGCTGCTTCTTTCAGTCCAAGAACAGTTATTAATGTTCTGAAGTTTACACTACACAGTCCCTCCTCTTTGTTCATTATTTTTAATGTGGTGAACAACACTAATATGAAGTTAAAAATCACACAACACCAGGTTATAGTCCAACAGGTTTAATTGGAAGCACTAGCTTTCGGAGCGCTGCTCCTTCATCAGGTGGTTGTGAAGTACACAATTGTAAGACCCAGAATTTATAGCAAAAGTTTACAGTGTGATGTAACTGAAATTATACATTGAAAAATACCTTGATTGTTTAAGTCTCTCATCTGTCAGAAAGATCATGATAGTTTCATTTCTTACATTTGTAAATCACAAAACCTTTTTTAAAAGTTACATTCTCAGGCTAACTGTAACAATTGGTGTCAGCGCAGATAAGATGTTGAGATGTTGAAGGTGATAGCCCCCTGTGTTCCCTGTCTGTGCCATAGACAATTGACAATAGACAATAGGTGCAGGAGTAGGCCATTCTGCCCTTCGAGCCTGCACCACCATTCAATATGATCATGGCTGATCATCCTTAATCAGTATCCTGTTCCTGCCTTATCTCCATAACCCTTGATTCCACTATCCTTGAGAGTTCTATCCAACTCTTTCTTAAATGAATTCAGAGACTGAACCTCCACTGCCCTCTGGGGCAGAGCATTCCACACAGCCACCACTCTCTGGCCATAATGTTTAGCCTGATACTAATCTAAAAAGTGATTAGATTATCCATGTACAGCTCTGTTAACTCATGGTCATTCTAACAGATGAGAGATTTTTGCTATAAATTCTGTGTCTTACAATTGTGTACTCCACAACCACCTGATGAAGGAGCGGCGCTCCGAAAGCTCGTGTTTCCAATTAAACCTGTTGGACTATAACCTGGTGTTGTGTGATTTTTAACTTTGTACACCCCAGTCTGATACCGGCATCTCCAAATCATGAAAGCTGGTATAATTTGCCATTTCCTACTACATCAGTTCATATCCAAACTAAGTTGCCGTACCATGCGCAATTTAAAAATATATCATTTCATCATGTGGTGCAAATATACGCAAGCCAATACATGAATTGGAATAATGATCTGAAACCAAAACTACAGCAATAAACATGCAAATAAACTCAATAAACTATTACTTTGAAATAGCACTATGCTATATTCATTATAGTTTTAAAGATTCCAGCAACACATTTTCAGCTCAGAGTTAGGAAGAAAGTGAGGACTGCAGATGCTGGAGAGCTGACAGAGCTGAAAATGTGTTGCTGGACAGGCACAGCAGGTCAGGCAGCATCCAAGGAGCAGAAGAATCGATGTTTCGGGCATGAGCCCTTCTTCAGGAATGAGGAAAGTGTGTCCAGCAGGCTAAGATAAAAGGTAGGGAGGAGGGACTTGGGGGCGGGGCATTGGAAATGTGATAGGTTGAAGGAGGTCAAGGTAAGGGTGATAGGCGGGAGTGGGGGTGGGGGCGGAGAGGTCAGGAAGAAGATTGCAGGTTAGGAAGG
>NC_057723.1:59108949-59136337 GCF_004010195.1 Chiloscyllium plagiosum | reverse complement strand
GAAGGATCCCTTGGGGCCTTGGAGGGAAGTAAGGGGGGAGGTGTGGGCGCAAGTTTTGCATTTCCTGCAGTTGCAGGGGAAGGTGCCGGGAGTGGAGGTTGGGTTGGTGGGGGGTGTGGACCTGACGAGGGAGTCACAGAAGGAGTGGTCTTTTCGGAATGCTGATAGGGAAGAGGAGGGAAATATATCCTTGGTGGTGGGGTCTGTTTGGAGGTGGCGGAAATGACGACGGATGATACGATGTATATGGAGGTTGGTGGGGTAGTACCTCTCACAGAAAGCTGATTTGTTGGCAGCTGACATCGGTGCATGCTCAAAACGGCACAAAGACTTCAGCGCAGACATTACAAATGCACAGAACGGCACAAAGACAGGCACCAATGTCGTGCATACACGGACACCAGCCTATGTGCAGAACAGTAAGAACACCTGCGTATACACAGAATGGCACAGGGATATCAGTGCACACATTGGCACATGTGCAATATGAAGCACCAGAACTAATCCCTGCTGGAATCGTGCTATTGCCAACGGAAATAAGCATTCTCCAAAATACTGTTGCCTAATTCTACAGTGACGTTATAGCCAAATTGTACTGCTGAAATGTGCGTTATTCCAGAACTACCTGTACTTACTTTCTGGTATCATCAATCAGAATTTCTCTCATACATAGCAGAGGTAAGTTGATAGTATTGCAAAATGTTTCACAGATTCAGAAGTAAAACTGATTCAGAAGTTTAAATGCTGACATTTAACTGTTTCATCCTTGTGCAGACTCAGTTAATGTCACTTAGGTTAGTTTCAGTCTCTCCAGCGGTTTTGCATGTACATATTAGGGTGGAGGTGAGTTATAGTTGTTATTGGCCAGTCAGCCAAAGGAGAACTGGACTTAGATCAAAAAGTATCTGCTTGAACAGACCATCTTCGTGTTGATTGGAGAAAAGTTATTTTGTGTTGATTATCAGCTCCATAAATCTTTTGTGAAATTCACCTCAATCCCAAGAGTTAAGGAGAGTCAAAAAGACGACAAGAAATGGTTATTCTGGCAATCCCTTTTGCTGCTCAAATAGATTGTGAAGAATGTGCTGTGGTAATGTTATTAGAACAATAATGGTGACCATGCAATGAGCATTAATATTTGTAAAACAGCATTTCATTCACTAATGTCTTTCAGGAAAAATAAAGTATACTGTCCTTACCCAATCTAGCCTGGATTTGACTCCAGTTGCACAGCAATGTGTTTGTACCTTAACTGTTCTCTGAAATTACAGTGCAATTCAATGATGTTAGGGTCAGGTAATAATTTCTGGCCTTGGCCAGTGATGCCAAATACCATGATAAAATAAAGTTTAAAATATTTGCCTTCTTGAACTCTACCCCATTTAATCAATGTCCTAAAGAATTAGCCAGCAAAATAAATTCTGCAGGATGTTCCCCAAGCTCTAAAATCCAGATATCAAATCAATCATTGAGCACACACCATAAACTCTCTCCTCTCGTATTCAACCAATACCTGTTGCAACGTATCAGCCATTTTATGTCACAGGGTGTTTAAGGCCTTCGATTCATAGAGTCATCGAGATGTACAGCATGGAAACAAACCCTTCAGTCCAACCCATCCATGCCAACCAGATATCCCAACCCAATCTAGTCCCACCTGCCAGCACCTGGCCCAAATCCCTCCAAACCCTTCCTATTATTATACCCATCAAAATGCCTGTTAAATGTTGCAATTGTACCAGTCTCCAACACTTCCTCTGGCAGATTATTCCATACACATGCCACTCTCTGTGTGAAAAAGTTGCCCCTTCGGTCTCTTTTATATCTTTCCCCTCTCACCCTAAAACTATGCCCTCTCGTTCTGGATTCCCCGACTCCAGGGAAAATACTTTGCCTATTTACCCTATCCATGCCCCTCATAATTTTATAAACCTCTATAAGGTCACCCCCTCAGCCTCCGGCACTCCAGGGAAAACAGCCCCAGCCTGTTCAGCCACTCCTTATAGCTCAAATCCTCCAACCCTGGCAACATCCTTGTAAATCTTTTCTGAACCCTTTCAAGTTTCACAACATCTTTCCGATAGGAAGGAGACCAGAATTGCACGCAATCTTCCAACAGTGGTCTAACCAATGTCCTGCACAGCCACAACATGACCTTCCAACTCCTGTACTCAATACTCTGACCAATAAAAGAAAGCATACCAAAATGTCTTCTTCACTATCCTATCCTATCTTCCTGCAACCCCACTTTCAAGTAGCTATGAACCTGCATTCCGAGGTCTCTTTGTTCAGCAACACTCCCTAGGACGCTACCATTTAGTGTATAAGTCCTGTTAAGATTTGCTTTCCCAAAATGCAGCACCTCACATTTATCTGAATTAAACTCCATCTGTCACTTCTTTATCTGTTTCAAGACATCCAGCACTTTCTCCTCTGTAATCTGGACATTTTGCAAAATATCACCATCTATTTCCCTACAGTCTATATCTTCCATATCCTTTTCCACAGTAAATACTGATGCAAAATACTCACTTAGTGTCTCCCCCATTTTCTGCGGCTCCACACAAAGGCCACCTTGCTGATCTTTGAGGGGCCCTATTCTCTCCCTAGTTACCCTTTTGTCCTTTCTCCAATTTAGAACTTTAACTTTTAGATGTGGTCTATCCTTTTCCATCACTGTTTTAAATCTAATAGAATTATGGTTGCTGGCCCCAAAGTGCTCCCCCCATTGACACCTCAGTCACCTGCCCTGCCTTATTTCCCAAGAGTAGGTCAAGTTTTGCACGTTTTCTAGTAGGTACATCCACGTACTGAATCAGAAAATTTTACTGTACGCACTTAACAAATTTCTTTCCATCTTAACCTTTAAGTCCAAGTCTATGTTTGGAAAGTTAAAATCTCCTACCATAACTACCCTATTATTCTTACAGATAGCTGAGATCTCCTTACAAGTTTTAGTTTATTGCATGTCTCCTTTTAGTTTATTGCCGTTGATTGTTCAGTTCTATTATCTGCCCTATTATGAGGGAGTCTGTCCCACTTATATAATTATATATAAGGAAAAACATTCTTTTGTCCTGATGAGTGAGAATGGTAAATTTTGCATCTGTACCCTTCATCACTAAGTTTAACAGTCTGCTTATTTCAACATTATCCAAGCAATTCATCATTTTAAGGACATAATCATACGCTTCAATTTCTTAAATGAAAGGACATTCGGTTCTGAGACTCTCTTCACAACTCTGCTCATTTTCTGTGTTCAAATTGGCATTCTCTTGAAAATAGAATTTTGAAGGTAGGTCTGCCTATGGACAATAATGTACAGCTTGACAAATAACCAGCATAAAGTTAATATAGTTTGTCTTGACTAGTAGTTAAATTCACTCAATGCATTGAAATGCATGATTAGCTGTCTTGGTACAGCTTCATGTTGATGGAATGGTTTTGTCAAGTGGTTAGTAATTGCCCTGAAATCCTTTTCCTTTCTAGCTTTTGCTATGGAACATCCAATTATGTACATGCATTTCCATGTCTCCTTGCAATTTTTCATCATGTTCACTTATGGCATCTTAAAATACATTTATCAGTTAGCTGCCCATTTCAATTAACAAATTTTTATCACCCTCTCCTATGCTTGCCACTTAGCAATCTATCTTGATGCTGTGAAATTCTACTAGTACCATTTTTATAACATTTATAAATTGTTCAATCAGAATAGTCCCAGGATAAAACCACAGAGAATTTCATAAGCGTTTATTCAAATATAGCCTTTTTCCATTCATCATTGCAGGTGCTTTCAATTACTATGCCTGTTTTTAGCTGGTTAATTTAATTATGAATCTCATATGTAATCTTCATTTCTTACCCAACCATATGAAATGCAATAATTCAGATTTTTAAGTATTAAAAAAACTTGCATTTTTGTAGCATCTTTCTTGGTTACTCGGCATCCATCCTAGAGTGTTTTCAACCAATTAGCTCTTTTAAGTAAATTCACTGATTAATGTAGGAAATGGGGCAGTCAGTTTGCACACAACACACTCCCATACACAACAAAAGGATAATAATCAGATAATCTGTTTTCTTTGTGATGATCATTGGGGAATACATTTTGGCCGGATAACAAAGGTATCTTGCTCTTTTAAATAGTGCCAAGGTAACTTTCATGTCCATCCATGAGGCAAAGGTGGCCTCAGTTTAATATTTCTGCCGAAAGAAGGTACACAGGACTGTGGAGCCCTCCCTCAGTACTTCCCTTAAGCATTTTGTATTCATATCACTGTAGCATCTTTTGAACCCATAGCCTTCTGAATCAAATACCAAAGTGCCTCCAGACACAGTTGACATGCAATAATTGTGAGGCTATTGGCACTCACCATTATCATGGATCAAATTGTACAACAACTTTCAAAATTTGCATGCACACAGTTGAATGCAGGAAAGGGGAAGGAGCTATCCAAATTTCCCTGCTCCTTCACAAGGTCGATTACACAGCTAAATAATTGGTAGTTACAACATAAAGATTGAAAGATGGTTCTTTCTGAATTGGATAAATATTTGAGGTTAAACAAAAACCCACTGATTTGTGTTTCAGCTATCCTATCAAAGAGCTGGCATAGAGACAGTGGACTGAAGCTGATACAGCTCTCACTGCCTGGAGCGCCAAGCAAGTACTAACAGCTGCAAAGCCCTCTTAAATCATTAAAAGTGCTTTAAAAAGTGGGTTTGACCAAAGTACCTGTTCTTGTAGGCATGAATCATGTACTGCATCATACAGCTCAGAAGCATTCCCCTTCTCTCTCAGGAACGCCCCTGTTCTCAAAGGAATGCACCAATTCTTTCAGGCATACTCCTACTCTCGCAGGAGCAGGATCTCAGCAATATTGGAACAGAAAAGTGGCATCATGATAAGAAAATTGGGAAGCAAATTGCTACAAGTCCATATCATTCTACATCTAGAGTCTCAGCTTTTAGATTTCATTTATTATTTTAGATGTTTTTATTGTTTTCCTTTCTCTCTCATCTCTATCTTAATCCCATCATTCTTTCTCTCTCTATTTTGTTTTCTGAACATGATTTTACATTGAACTGAATATTTTAACAAACGTTTCCTTGTTTAGACTCTGCCTGTCACAGCAAACAATTATCATATGTTTAGTTGAAGATTCACACTATTGTGCTTACCTCTGAGCCAGGAGAGCCAGGTTCATGTTCCACCTTCTTCAGAGGTGTTTAATAAAATCTCTGAACAGGCTGATTAGAAAATATCAAGATTCGTACCAATGTTTGCCTGTAGTACAAACACTTTAGATCCTCAATAGATGGCACAGCACTGAAATAACTGTAATTCTTAGGATAGGGCTTTAAACTAAATAGTGGAAGGGTGGATTCAGTTGCATTGAAAATTATGGCAAAAATTAAAGGGGGAAGTAGATGCTCGGCAGTGTCATAGAGTCATAGAGATATACAACATGGAATCAGACCCTTCGGTCCAACCCAATGGTTTAAGGTTCCAAACAAGTAATAGGACAGAGTATGGAAAGGTTCAGGAATCTAACTTCAGGCACTGCAGTTAAGGGACAGCTATGATAATGGGCAGTCAATGCAGGACTAAGTATGTACTTACATACATGTCTTATACGAATCATAGCGTAGATTGAAATTGGTAGGTATCTTGTTGTGGGTATTGCAGTTGTGGCTGCAAAGGAATTAGGGCTGGGAGCAAATCATCATCTAAGAATACACCTCCTATCGAAAGGACAGGCAGAGGGGTAAGTTGCCTTGTTAGTGAGAAATAAAATTAAATCAATAACTACAAGTGATAGAGAGTCAGAAGGTGTAGAATCTGTGGATAGAGTTGAGGAACAGCAAAAGATGAAGCATCCTGGTGGGAGTTCTGTATAGGCTTCCAAGCAATAGTCAGGATGTGGAGAAGAAAATAAATCAAGAGATAGAAAAGGCATGTAAGAAAGGCACTATTTTAAAATTCATGAGGGACTTCAAAATACAGATGGACTGTGAAAATCAGGTCAAAAGTGGATCTCAAGAAATGGAATTTGTGAAAAGTCTACAAGATGGTTTTTTTGGAGGAGCTTGTTGTGCAGCCCACCATAGAACAGGTAATTCTGGATTTGGTGATGTGTAATAAGGCATACGAGATTAGGAAGCTTAAGGTAAAGGAACCTATAGGTGGCAATGACCATAATTGACAGAATTCATCCTGCAGTTTGAGAGGGAGGAGATTGAATCAGACGTAATGGTATTGCAATTGAGTAAAGGTAACTGCTAAGACATGAGGGAGGAGGTGGCCAGAGTTGATTGAAAGGGAAACCCAGCAGGGAAGATGATGGAACAGCAATGGCAAAAGTTATTGTGGATAATACAGGAAGCACAGCAGAAATTCGTCCCAAGGAAGAAGAAATATGCCAAGCGGAGCATCAGGTAGCCATGGCTGACAAAGGAAGCCAGGGAAGCAAAAGAAAAAACACATACAATGTAATGAAAATTAGTGGGAAGTTTTTAATAAGCATCGTTAAGGTGGATTTATCTACAGAGTCAGTATGGGTGGAAGTCAGAAACAGGAAAGGAGCGGTCACTTTATTGGGAGTTTTCTCTAAGCCCCCTCAATAGCAATAGAGACATGGAAGAGCAGATTGTGAGACAGGTTTTAAAATTGTGCAGAAGTAACAGGGTTGTTGTCATGGGTGACTTTAACTTCATAATATTGATTAGAACATACTTAATTCAAATAGTTTGGATGAAGCAGTTTTTGTCAGGTGTGACCAGGAAGGGCTCCTGATGCAATATGTAAGTAGGCTGACTAGAGGGGAGGCCATATTGGATTTGGTGCTTGGCAATGAACCAGGTCAGGTGTCAGATCTCCCAATGGGAGAGCATTTTGGTATAGTAATCCCAACTGACCTTTACTATACTGGAGATGGAGAGGTGCACATGTTATGGGAAAGTATTGAATTCGGGGAGGGGGAATTACAATGCTATTAGACAGGAACTGGGGTATGTAAATTGGGAACAGATGTCCTCAGGGAAAGGCACAACAGAAATGTGGAGTTTGTTTAGGAAGGAGCTGCTGATAGTGCTAGACAGGTTTGTCCCACTGAGGCAAGGAAGGGATGGTAGGTTGAAAGAACATCTAGTCAAGAGGAAGAAGGAAGTTACTTAAGGTGGTTTGAAAGATGACGAGGATTCTCATTGAAACTTACAGAATATTGAGAGGCCTAGAAAGAGTAAACATGGAAAATATGTTTCCACCAGTTGAAGAGTCTAGGAACCAAGGGCAGAGCTTCGGAATGAAGAGACAATTCTTTACAACAGAGGTGAGGAGTTTCTTCAGCCAGAAGGTAGTTCATCTGTAGAACTCATTGGCACAGAGGTCTGTGGAGGCCAAGTTATTGAGTGCATTTAAAATTGAGAGAGAGAGGTTCTTGATTGGTAAAGGGATCAAGGGTTACAGAGAGAAGGGAGGAGAATGCGATTGAGAAATCTTTCAGCCATGACCAAATGGCAGAGCAGACGTGATGGGCCAAATGCCCTAATTATCTTATCTTTTGGTCTTATGTTCTAATTTACACAAAAGTGCAGAAAAAGTTTGGAGGCAACTGTGAGCATCATGAACAGTGAGTACTCTTTATTCACTGCTGACTGCATAACCTGAGTCTTGGTTCTCCCTGTTTTCTCTTATTCATGAATGGAATGAAATTAGGATAACTTCATGGAAGTGCACGAACTAAACAAGCAATAGGCTAAATAGAAGACTTTTGTTCTGGGATGTATCTGTTTCCCTCAGGAAATGAAGAGTAGAATAAGCAAACAACTGCAAATCTTTTAACAGAAAAGAATGAGAAGAGAAAGAAAATACACAACGGAGTAAAATAGAACAGGCATATGCTGTCATTTTACCTGGCACTAAGGCTATGTATGTACTCTTGTCTGCAGCGTATAACATTTAAGAGACAACCACAATCCAGATCTACACTCTGTAAAGTGTGTTAAGGCTGGAATGAACATAGAACATAGAACAGTACCATAGTACAGGCCCTTTGACCCTCAATGTGTGCTGAAATTTTATCCTAATCTAAGATCAGACTAACCTATCTTCCATGTGCCTATCCAAGAGTTGCTTAAATGCCCCTAATGTATCTGACTACACTACTACAACTGGCTGTACATTCCGCGTACCTACCACTCTGTGTAAAGAACCTACCTCTGACTTCTTCTCCAACCTCCCTCTAATCACCTTAAGATTGTGTCCCCTCATGATAGCCATTTCTGCCCTGTGAAAAAAGCCTCTGCTTATCCAATCTATCTATGCTCTCATCAACTTGTACACCACTCATCCTCCTTCACTTCAATGAGAAAAGCCCTAGCTCCCTGAACCTTTCTTCATAGAACATGTCCTCCAGTCCAGGAAGCATCCTATTAAATCTCTTTTGTACCCCCTCTAGTGCTTCCACATCCTTCCTAAAATGAGGTGACTAGAACTGAACAGAATATTCCAAGTGTGGTTTAAACAGGGCTTTATTGAGTTGCAGCATAACCTCGCAGCTTTTCAACTCAATCCCCCTGCTAATGAAAGCCAACACACCATATGCTTCTTAATAACTCTATCAACTTGGTTGGCAACTTTGAGGGATCTATGGACATGGAACCCAAAGATCCCTCTGCTCCTCCACATTGCCTTTAACCTTGTATTCTGCATCCAAAATGAATCACTTTACATTTTTCCAGGTTGAACTCCATCTGCCACTTATCAGCCCAGCTCTGCATTCTGTTAATGTCCTGTTGCAACCTACAACAGCCCTCCACACTATCCACATCCTCCACATTGCCTTTAACCTTGTATTCTGCATCCAAAATGAATCACTTTATATTTTTCCAGGTTGAACTCCATCTGCCACTTCTCAGCCCAGCTCTGCATTCTGTTAATGTCCTGTTGCAATCAGCCCAGCTCTGCATTCTGTTAATGTCCTGTTGCAACCTACAACAGTCCTCCACACTATCCACACTCCACCAACCTTTGTGTCATCAGCAAACTTACGAACCCACCCTTCCACTTCCTCATCCAAGTCATTTATAAAAATTACAAAGAGCAGATGTCCCAGAACAGATCCCTGCGGAACACCACTAGTCTCTGAGCTCCAGGCTGAATACTTTCCTTCTAATACCACCCTCTTGTCTTCTATGGGACAGCTAATTCTGTATCCAGATTAGAGTGGTGCTGGAAAAGGACAGTCTCCGAGGAGCAGGAAAATTTACGTTTCATGCAAAAGCTCTTCATCATTCCTGATGAAGGGCTTTTGCCCGAAACATCAATTTTCCTGCTCCTCGGATGCTGCCTGACCTGCTGTGCTTCTCCAGCACCACTCTAATCTTGACTCTATCTCCAGTATCTGCAGTGCCCACCTCTGCCTAATTCTGTATCCAGACAGCCAATTTTCCCCATATCTCTTGCCTCCTTAGTTTCTGAATGAACCTACCATGGGGAACCTTATCAAATTCCTTGCTAAAATCCACGTACACCACATTCACTGTTCTACCTTCATCAATGTGTTTTGTCACATCCTCAAAGAATTCAGTAAGGCTTGTGAGGTATGACCTGTCCCGCACAGAGCCATGCTAACTATCTCTAACCAAACTATGGGTTTCCAAATAATCATAAATCCTGTCTCTCAGAATCCTCTCTAATAATTTGACCACCACTGACATAAGACTGACTGGTCTTTAATTCCCAGGGTTATCACTATTCCCTTTCTTTAACAAGGGAATAACATTTCCCACCCTCCAATCATCTGGTACTACTCCAGTGGACAGTGAGGACACAAAGATCATTGCCAAAGATACAACAATCTCTTCCCTTGCTTCCTGTGGTAACCTTGGGTATACCCTGTCTGGCCCAGGGGACATATCCATCCTCATTCTTTTCAAAACGTCCAGCACATCCTCCTTCTTAACATTAACCTCTTTGAACATATCAGTCTATTACATGCTTCCACATAACTGACAAGAGGCATCTCACAAGTGAATACTGAAGCAAATAATTCATTAAGGATCTCCCCTATTTCCTCTGACTCCAGGCACAAGTTTCCTCCATTATCCCTGATCGGCCGTACCCTCACTCTGGCCATCCTCTTATTCCTCACAGAAGTGCAGAATGCCTTGGGGTTTTCCTTGATCCGGCCCACCAAGGCTTTTTCATGTCCCCTTCTAGCTCTTCTAAGCACATTCTTCAGTTCCTTCCAGGCTACCTTGTAACCCTCTAGATCCCTATCTGATCACTGCTTCCTCAACCTTAAGTAAGCTTCCTTCTACCTCTTGGCTAGATGTTCCACTTCTCTTATCTTCCAAGGTTCCTTCACCTGACCATCCCTTCCTTGTCTCAGTGGGACAAACCTATTCAGCACTCGTAGCACGTTCTGCCTAAACAACCTCCACATTTCTGTTGTGCATTTCCCTGAGAATATATCTGTTTTCAGTTAGGCGCCCCAGTTCCTGCCTAATACCATTGCAATTCCCCCTCCCTAAGTGCAATACTTTCCCATACCATCTGCTCCTATACCTCTCTATGGCTATTGTAAAGGTCAGGGAGTTGTGATCATTATCATCGAAATGCTCTCCCACCGAGAGATCTGACACCTGACCTGGTTCATAAACAAGCACCAAATCGAATATGGCCTCCCCTCTAGTCAGTCTATCTCCATTTGAGTCAGGAATCCTTCCTCAACACACCTGACAAAGTCTGCTCCATCCAAACTATTGGCACTAAGGAGGTTCTAATCAATATTAGGGAAGTTGAAGTCACCCATGACAACAACCTTGTTACTTCTGCACCTTTCCAAAATCTGCCTCCCAATCTGCTCCTCAGTGTCTCTGTTGCTATTGGGGAGTCTATGAAAAACTCTAAATAAAGTGTCTGCTCCTTTCCTGTATCTGACTTCCACCCACAATGACTCAACAAACAAACCCACCTTGACAACCTCCCCTTCTGCAGCTGTTATACTATCCCTGATAAGCAATGCCACTTCCTCACCTCTTTTACCTCCCTCCCTATTCCTTTTGAAACATCTAAACCCCAGAATATCCAACAACTATTCCTACCCCTGTGACATCCAAGTCCCTGTAATGGCCACACATTGTAGCTCCAAGTACTGATCCATGCTCTAAGTTCATCACCGTTATTCCTGACACTTCTTGTGTTAAAATAGACACACTTCAACCCATCACACTGACTGCAACTTTGCCCTCTCAACTGTCTATCCTTCCACACAGACTCTCTGCCTGTATCTGCCTATTCACTAGCTACCTGACCCTCTGATCCATAGCTCCAGTTCCCATCCCCCCTACGAAACTAGTTTAAACTCTCCTGAAGAGCTCGAACAAATCTCCTGCCCAGGATTTTCCTGCCACTCCAGTTCAGGTGCAACCCATCCTCCTTTTACAGGTCCCAATTTCCCCAGAAGGTGCCCCAATGATCCAAATATGTAAAGCTCTCCCTCCTACACCAGCCTTGCAGACACGTGTTCAGCTGCATTCGCTCACTGTTCCTAGCCTCACTTGCCCATGGCACCAGTAGCAATCCTGAGACTACTACTCTTTCGTCCTGCCATTTAGCCTCCAACCTAACTCCCTATATTAACTTTCCAGCTCCTCATCCATTTCCCTAGCTCTGCCATTGGTACCAATGTGTACCACAACTTCTGGCTGCTCCCCCTCCCCCTTAAGAATCCTGTAGACTCGATCTGAGACATCCCTGGCCCTGGAACCCGGGAGGCAACATACCATCCAGGAGTCTCGTTCATGAGCATAGAATCTCCTGTCTATTCCTCTAACCACTGAATCTCCTATCACTGTCACTCTCCTATTCTCTATCCCCCCCACCACCAATTCCCTTTGCTCAGAAGAAGTCATAATCTTCAGCTATGTATGTGGAGCTAAATAGTGTGGCCACATTGCCAGTTCTTAGCATAATTACTAAGATACACAGTTACTGCCACAAGAATTGATGAAGACCTGAAAATCTGAAAAGATGAAGATAATCAGCTTGAATTAAAGCATGGCCAAGGTTCCCTGTAGACTATGTGATGTGCGTGCCTTGTTCTTGGGGCAAGGATGAATCTCAGGGCTAACATTGAAGTGAAGACCTGGATTAGTTCAACCATGACAACTCCAGTTTTGAACCAGATTATCCTGTGTATTCATATCCTAGTACTGCCTGTGGCAAAGTGATCTTGATAACCACACTGATAATTTGTTAAATCCAAAATTGTTATGATCACATGAGAAAGGATAACTTGGCTATCCTCCCTTCAACGTACTGGGGGATTCCAGTAAAGATTTAATTTCTTTCCAGTTTATGATTATATCTTTCCAAATTAAAATGAAGTTGATTGTTTCTGAAGAAATAATAAGGAACCAAACTCAAAGTCTTGTCATGAAAAACATAGCAATTTTATTACTTGCTTATTCAAGAAATACCATGAAAGTAGGATGTGAAGCATACAGTCTCTGTGAAATCGCGTGATGGCACAAACACACAAAAAGGTAAGAACAGTATCTAATATAAAACAAGTTAAAGAAAATACAGGTTAGGGCCCTAAAGGTATCCCACACAAGTGAAGCTTTAACCTGAGGCCGTGATTGGTTAGTAGGTGTTTTGGACCACCGTCAGAAGTGAACATTGCTATTACCATGATGTGGAGGAGCCAGTGTTGGACTGGGGTGAACAAAGTTAAAAATCACATAATATCAGGTTATAGTCCAACGGGTTTATTTAGAAGCTCCAACTTTCGGAGCACTGCTCCTTCATCAGGTAGCTGTGGAAAAGGACCATAAGACACAGACTTTATAGCAAAAGATGACAATGCAATCTTTTGATATAAATTTGATATAGATATTTTTGTCTTGAAAGAGAAAGTCCTCAGCCTGCGTCCAATGCTGTATGCTTTGTTTCATCACCTTTTCTGCAAAACTCAGCTCTTTGAAATGTAAGCTTACTTATGTATGTGGAGGTTATGATTATGACTTGCTAATTGAATGCAATGTTCCATCTCCAACATGTGACCATCATTCTAAAAATGTAACTCAAAATAGGAGGCAAGGGTGTTTTTGTGCCTCCCAAAGAGATTTACTGGCTCATTTCAGTGCACACAGTGAAAATGTTAATTTCAGCTTGTCTTTTGGTTAATTTGTGTTGGTTTCATGAAACTTGCAACAACCTGTCAGTTATGTTATCACATGCCATTTTTATCAATATTTTTGAATTATTACAGTCCATGAAAAACCCAGGCATTAAATCAAATTATAGAGTTCTAACATCAATTGTCTATATTTTATATCGCTGTGATTAGCTTTATAAACCCAATTCTAAATACAAGTGATCAGTTGCAAAGAACCGGTAAGAAGTAAAGCAGTAAAGTACTTTAATGTATGCGGTCATGAAGAAAACTTATTGCAGAAATTCCTAATTTCCATTCAGCAATGGTAGAGTAGTGGCAATATTGTTAGGTGAGTAGAGGTCCATACTGATGCTTAAAGATTGCACATTTATAACCCAACTTGACAGCTGACAGTTTTTGAATTCAGTTAATTAATAAATCTGGAGTTAGAAACTAATGGTACCATAAATCTATCAATTGTTGTAAAAACCCATTTGGGAGGCTTGGATTCAAGTCTCACCTGCTCCAGAGGTGTTTTATATAATCATTGAACATGTTGATTAGAAAAGATCAAAAAATCTATATTTTTCACTGATATCATTTTTAGGGAAATAAGTCTGCTTATCTTTATTCTGTCTGGCCCATATATGATTTCAGGCCCACAGCAATGTGATTGACTTTTAATTTCCCTCTGCAAAGACCTAGCCACCTATTCAGTTGTATCATTTTGTTATGGATACTAAATGGACTGCAAAGTTTGAGAACATGGCTGCGTTCCACAATGTTCTCAAGGGCAACCAGAATTGAGTGACAAATGCTGACCTTGACAACGTTGTTCACCTCCTGTGAAAAATTAAAATAAGAACAATATTTCAATCCCATTGCAATCCTTGCTGATTCATGAACATAAAACTAGTGTTTTTGGTACTGAAAATGATCCCATTTTTAAATGATTTAAATGTTTATGAATTTTGGGCATTCTATGATTCTGCAATTATCATAGTTCTGAAAGCACCACTTTCTTTTAATAGTTAAGTGATCCAAATATCTTTTGAACACATGCCACTTTGACTTTAAATTCTAATAGTCCTTCTCCTTATTCATCTTCAGTTTCATCAATTTAATGATTTCCAGTACCTTGCAGTTTTTTTTTGATAAACCTGCAATCTGAGTGGTGTGGGATAGATAGAGAGAGAAAGGGGGATACAACAATATAATCCAAATTCTCTGATCCATGGTCCATTTTAATTGTAACTTTCACACAAGAAACACAGAATCAAGGATCTACACAGTACATATTTGATGAGTTCTTCATTCTTTATTTTTTGTCGACAGAACAGTGAATGTTCTTGTTTTCATTCATTAGGGAAAATTTTGATTTATGTTATCAGTTATTTTTGGGGAGTGAAACCTAGGACTTTGTCCTAATTGTCCCTTTCAAATGGACAATGTTCCAGGTGTTGATCGAACCTAGGAATGTGTAAAGATTTTATGGAGCAAATTATTGAGACTGTGATTTGGATTTTCCTCATCTGTGAGCCTAAATTTTGGAGTTTAGGATCAGAGGATATCTGAAAACTATGAAGTTTTGAGATGTGCTCTGGAAAAGAATGGAGTCGATCACTTAGAGAGAACACAAAAATAAAAACAAAGCTGTCAGAATGGTGAAGAAGGGAAGATCATTTTGTAAATGTCATTGAGAAAAAGCAAAAAAATTGGACTTGTCATATCCTTGCTAGCCGTCATAATTGAAGAAAGATTAGAGAGTTGTAGACCAAGAAGGAGAAAGAGAATGATGATATTAGACAACTTGAAATTGAAAATCGGACATTCCAATAAACAGCTGGTGAGGGAAGTATAAGATGGCAAGGTGTGAAGAAATGAGAAGAGGACTCTTCTCATTTCTCAGCTGATTAATAAGACTATTGTTAAAGAAGAAAGCACAATATTGAAAGTTTAGCATAATTGAGGGACTCTTTTAAAAACTTTTGTTAACAATCATTTGTATATATAACAGACTTTCGATATTGCAATGCATTTGATTAATTCATGTCGGATTGGACAGTGTTGTAAATGGAACTAGCAGTTCTCTAAGAACTTGGAGCATTATATTCCTTACCATCACCTTAAATGTAATTAGATAAAAACTCATTAGATTTATCTGTGCATTTTTGTTTTTCTTTTACTGAAGTGTTTATTATTCCAAATGCACTTAGACAAACTACATTCCAAAGCTTTGAAAAAATGACCAATTTTGATGCTCAGCAGGCAATCATTATGCTGACTATGCTACAAAACTTCCTTTTACCTAATCTTTTTTTCCTCTTGGCTGAATAGCTGCAGAATCTGCAATATAATGAGGGAGCTAAGTGTCATGTAGTTGTTCTTAGTCACTGTAGGGGCTTCTGAATGATGGGAGTCAAAAGGAGTAGTTTTGCACCCTCATGTTCCCATGGAGAATCTTATTAACCTTGAGATCATTAAAACTGTGTGGCACATGTAGAACATGACTTTTCAACTAGTTAAATTAATGCCCTGGGATATTTTACTATGTTAAAGGTGTGATCAGAATAAAAGGTTGTTACTGTAGTCATTGGCAAATTTTGTGCCCAAATTTATGAAGCTTGCTACTATTATGTGAGACCTCCTGGTGAGGAAAACAATGGAAGAAATAACCATAAATTGTTCAAACTTCACTTAATGACTTGTCAGGTCCATGCTCTGTTTTAACTCTTTGGAGAAGCAATCAGGAGTTATTCTCCATACTCTGGAATCTCACGTTTTTGCAGGTGTGACCAAATGTTCACTAATTTTAAGGTGGATGGTGAGTTTAAAATGAACAGTAGTCACCCCTACCGGGGGGGGGGCATACATTCCAAGAACTACCGCGGAAGCCCAAGACCATGGATAGGAGCGAATCTATTCATTTAAATGGGAAATTTACCTTCCTAGAAGCCCCCTGGTCCGTGGTTCTGGAAGCTTCCCTATAATATGTTCAGGCCATGGTAAACCACAGGTAACTGAAATCGTGGAAAACGATTCCACAGATACGTGGGTCACCCTGTACTCAAAATATTTTACTGGGAACACTTTTTCAGGTATTGAAGCATTTGATACTCACAATAGCTTTTGATAGGCATGAGAAATAGTAAGTCAAAAAAAGAAATAAAGATAATTTCTCTATGATTTATTTTCTCTCCTCTTCCCTGTATAGATTTTGACCGCTTTACAATCAGACAGACATCTGCGGCTGATTGATAAAGAGAATTGGTTATTGTGAGTATATTCAGTGCTTGTAGCAGATTGCTAATCATTCATCATTTGGAGAAAGAAGGACTAAATATAAAATACCTAACTTCAAATATTTGTAAATGCATGAATCTTTATGGTACATGCTATTTTTACCGTTTCATACCAAAGCTGAAGCGACAGAATAAACTTTGGCAAAGGTTTGATAACTTTATGATATAACACTTAAAAATAAAGACAATTATTTTAAAATGGCACAATTTTCTGCTTGTATCTGCCACTTGGGTGTTAATGAGTTCCAATCTCCAAATTATCAACAGATTCAAACCAGCCTCTTGCTAAGATATTTGTATCATCGATAATCGCAGGTGAGGTGCCAGAAGACTGGCTAATGTGGTGCTATTGTTTAAAGAGGGTGGTAAGGATAAGCCAGGGAAATATAGACCAGTGAGCCTGACGTCGGTTGTGGGCAAGTTGTTGGAGGGAATCCTGAGGCACAGAATGTACATGTATTTGGAAAGGTAAGGACTTATTAGGAATAGTCAACATGGCTTTGTGCATGAGAAATCATGTCTCGCAAACTTGATTAAGTCTTTTGAAGAAGTAACAAAGAGGATTGATGAGGGCAGAGCGGTAGATGTGATCTATATGGACTTCAGTAAGGCGTTCGACAAGGTTCCGTATGGGAGACTGGTTAGCAAGGTTAGACCTCATGGAATACAGGGAGAACTAGCCATTTGGATACAGAACTGGCTCAAAGGTAGAAGACAGAGGGTGGTGGTGGAGGGTTGTTTTTCAGACTGGAGGCCTGTGACCAGTGGAGTGCCACAAGGATCAGTGTTGTGTCCTCCACTTTTTGCAATTTACATAAATGATTTGGATGCGAGCATAAGAGGTACAGTTAGTAATTTTGCAGATTAATCTAAAATTGGAGGTGTTCTGGACAGCGAAGAAAGTTACCTCAAATTACACCAGGATCTGGACCAGATGGGCCAATGGGCTGAGAAGTGGCAGATGAAGTCTAATTCAGATAAATGCAAGGTGCTGCACTTTGGGAAAACAAATCTTAGCAGGACTTATACACTTAATGGTAAGGTCCTAGGGAGTGTTGCTGAACAAAGAGACCTTGGAGTGCAGGTTCATAGCTCCTTGAAAGTGGAGTCGCAGGTAGACAGGGTAGTGAAGAAAGTGTTTGATATGCTTTCTTTTATTGGTCAGAGTATTGAGTACAGGAGTTGGGAGGTCATGTTGCGGCTGTACAGGACATTGGTTAGGTCACTGTTGGAATGTTGCATGCAATTCTGGTCTCCTTCCTATTGGAAAGATGTTGTGAAACTTGAAAGGGTTCAGAAAAGATTTACAAGGATGTTGGCAGGGTTGGAGGATTTGAGCTACAGCGAGAGGCTGAACAGGCTGGGACCTTTTTCCCTGGAGCGTCGGAGGCTGAGGGGTGACCTTATAGAGGCTTACAAAATTATGAGGGACTTGGATAGGATAAATAGACAAAGTATTTTCTCTGGAGTTGGGGAATCCAGAACTAGAGGGCATAGGTTTAGGGTGAGAGGGGAAAGATATAAAAGAGACCTATGGGGCAACTGTTTCACACAGAGCGTGGTACAGGTATGGAATGAGCTGCCAGAGGAAGTGGTGGAGGCTGGTACAATTGCAATATTTAAAAGGCATTTGCATGGGTATATGAATAGCAAGGGTTTGGAGGGATATGGACCGGATGTTGGCAGGTGGGACTAACTAGCTTGGGTTGGGATATCAGGTCGGCATGGACAGGCTGGACCGAAGGGTTTGTTTCCATGCTGTACATCTCTATGACTCTATGACTCAGTATGCAAAATTTCCAACAGTTAAAATCACATTTTGAAATATTTGGAATATTTTTGATGATGAACTATAACTTAATAAACCATGAATGCAGGTTTCATATTTCATTTGAAATAATCACAAAATAATAACAAAGGACAGACTTACAGCAGGACTGCCATACTGATTTTATTTTTGAGTTACTTGATTGGTACAAACCATTTGCCAATTAATAGAAAATGGCTTGCATTGCAGTCCAGGGTTTTCTGTCTAATTATTAAATCAAAATCAATGGGCTAAATAGCTGAGATTTCTTGATGTTTTCATTCTTGCCGAGTTAGGCTACGCACTAAGAATATAAAATTGATCAGTTTTTCTATATTGTGATTCAGCCAATTTAATCGGTACTTTTTAAATTGTGAAACCTTCAGATTTTTAATTAACAAATTTGGATTAAATAGATGTTCTCGTGACATTTTTGATCTCTGGTTATTAAAAGTAATAAACCATTGATTTCTGTGAATGAACAATATGAATCTGCTCACAATGAAGTATTAATTCCAAGTTTCGTAGGATTTAAGACAATCCTATGTTACAATGCACTGTCATGGCAGCTCCTGCACAATGGAAAATGCAAAATGCTCACAAGATGAAATATCATAAGAAATCCTATTTTGGTACGTTATTATTTATAATCAATATTACATTATGGAGGCTTCAAATAGAATCTGAACTGGAAGCAGATGCCAGGAATGGTGGTGTATGCGATAGTAAGGTGCAATTGTGCTTTTCATGAGGAGCAAGATATAAAGACTTTTTTTTAACAGTTATATTTGTGAGACATCATTTGGAATACTCTTCTCAGATTTGGTCTCCTTATTTAAGAAATTATATAGATATAGTAGGAGCAGTTCAGAGAAGGTTCATTCCACTTATACCTGCAATAGAGGGGTTATTTTATGAGGAAAGATTAGACAAACTGGACCTATACCCTCTCAAGTGTTGAAGAATGAAAAGTGATCATATTGTAATAGATAAAACCCTGAGGATACTTGACAAGATGGATACTGAAAGGATACTCCCTGTTATGGAAAAATTTAAAACAAATTTCTATTTAAGAAAAGAAAATGAGACCATTTTTCTCAGAGGATTGAGACCTTTGGTCCTATCTTCCCCAGAGAGCATGGAGACATGGAAGTATATCATAGAATACTTCTAAGGCAGATTAGATAACTTCTTGATCAACAAATGAGTTTAATATTATTTGGGTAGATGAAAATATGAATTTGAGAATTGGAGCAGATGAGAGGGGCCAAATGGCATACATTCATAACACATACATTTCACTACATGCCTTTTATTCTGTTTGATATGGGGGAATTATAAGAAATACAGAAACTATATACAAGTGTCATCATATGGGTGGTGTGGCATTCAACGAGTGCACCATAAAATGAAAACTGCATGATCTTCAGATAATTGCATAAATCTTCAGAAGACGTCATACAAATTGAAATTGCACTTTAAAGATTGAAAGTGCAGATTCCTCTGTTTTCAATGCATTAATAATGTACAAAGAGAGTAAGAACTTGTTGCAGAGAAATTGAGCAGAAACCCTAAATTACTTCATTTTAATTTGCACCAGCAAAGGCAAATGGGACACAAGCAACTAATAGAATATCCTACCCTTGATGATGGTCTGAAGGTCTTATGACCTACTCTCCATTTTTAAACTCAATTACCTGTGTCAATCTCATTTTGAATAAGCAACATTTACCTTAATCCATACTATAACATGGTTAGTTCATCAATGAAGGTATTATAAGACTGTTAGATATAGGAGCAGAATGAAGCCAATCGGCCCACTGACTACTCTGTCATTTTTTTATTGTTGATGTACCTCAACACCATTTTCCTGCTTTCTCCTCGTATCAGAATTAATAAATAAATAGTTTATAAATGTGCAGTTTCCTTCGTGACACTTGTGATTATGGTGCACATGTTCGTTAAATACATTGCAATATAAAATGAACTCAAGCTCTTTATGTATCACCATGCAACTTATGTCTTTGGTGCAAATAGAGTGCCAGCATTGCAGGAAATGGTTGACTTTTATGGTTGGTTTCAGAAAAGGGACTAACATGATACTCCTCCAATGGTACTTCACTCCACAGAAGTAGTGTTTGTCGATTCATCTGAAGCATATTTCTGAGGAGTCCAGCATCGCTTTTTCTTTCAATGTCCCTTTGCATAATGGTCTTTGAGGGATTAGGCTAGAAATCTGGTACATGGTAGCATGAGGCAAGTGTTCT
This sequence comes from Chiloscyllium plagiosum, assembly GCF_004010195.1. NCBI lineage: Eukaryota > Metazoa > Chordata > Chondrichthyes > Orectolobiformes > Hemiscylliidae > Chiloscyllium > Chiloscyllium plagiosum. Next base: position 59,115,792 of record NC_057723.1, on the reverse strand, counting down.
CCAGTTGGCCCCAGCTCAGTGTCACAACTAAATAGTTGAAGGCTGATCTAATGGAAGCTATCAGCTCCTACAAGAATCATGAGGAAGCAGCATTTGTCTCTTGTCATTGTTTGGCAGCAGAGGTCAATTGTCGTCTGCATTGAAAATCTGCTCTCTAAGATTAAATGAGTTTAATCTAGTCTAGTTCCTGGCGGGTATAAAACTGTGAGTGTAGGAGAAAATTATTGCAGACTAGGTGACTACTTTGCAGAATCCTCGATCACCAATATGATCCCTTTCCCCTTTCCACAGAAATTGCAAAACCTGTCCCTTCATCTCCTCCCTGTTCATCACCCAAGGGCCTAAACAGTCTTTGCAGGTGAAGCAACATTTTCACCTGTACCTCCTCCAATCTGGTTTATTGTTTCACTGCACCCAATGAGCCTACTCTAAATTGGAGAAATCAGACGCAGACTGAGTGGCCACTTGGCGGAACACCTCTGGTCTGTGTATAAGCACTACCCTGACCTTGCCATAGTCAGTCATTTTAACACAGCATCCTGCTGTCATACCCATTTGTCTGCCCTTGGGATGTTGCAAATCACAGCATTAACTGGAGAAACAACATCTCATCTTCAGACTAGCACTTTACAAACTTCTGGACTTATATTGAGTTCAGAATGTGATCTCTGTCCTATTTCTTCCCTCTCTTTTAGCTTTACTTGTTACATTCTTTGTCACCATGTCCCCTCTCCCATCCCCCGACTCTAGTGGGACTGTCTGCACTTTCAAGTTTGGCAATTAGACACGCCATTGTTCTAGGCGAAAGTGAGGACTGCAGATGCTGGAGATTAGAGTCAAGATTAGAATGGTGCTGGAAAAGCACAGCAGGTCAGGCAGCATCCGAGGAACAGGAAAATCAACATTTTTGGCAGGAACCCTTCATCAGGAATGAGGCTGGAAGCCTCGGAGGTGGAGAGATAAATTGGAGGGGGAAGGGTGGACTGGATAAGTGGGAAGGAAGATTGACAGGTGGGACAGGTCACGAGGACGGTGATGAGCTGGAAGTTTGGAACTGGGGTAAGGTGGGGGGTAGGGAATATGAGGAAAATGGTGAAGTCCACATTGATGCCCTGGGGTTGAAGGCTTCCGACGCAGAAAATAAGACATTCTTCCTCCAGGCATCGGATGGTGAGGGAGTGGTGGTGGAGGAGGTCCGGGACCAGCATGTCCTCAGCAGAATTGGGGTGGGGAGTTGAAATGTTCGGCCACGGAGCGGTGGGGTTGATTGGTGCGGGTGTCCTGGAGATGTTCCCTAAAGTGGTCTGCGAGAAGTGTCCAGTCTCCCCAATGTAAAGAAGACTGCATCGGGAGCAATTAATACAATAAATAACATTTGTGGAAGTGCAGGTGAAACTTTGATAGATGCAGGTCCATGCCCCCCCACAATGCACCCTCCCCTCCTGGCACCTTCCCCTGCCGCCGGAGAAATTGCAAAACCTATGCCCACACCTCCCCCCTCACCTCTATCCAACACCCTAAAGGAGCCTTCCACATCCACCAAAGTTTCACCTGCACTTCCACAAATGTCATTTATTGCATCGGTTGCTCACAATGCAGTCTCCTTTACAGTGGGGAGATTGGACATCTTCTCGCAGAGCACTTCAGAGAACATCTCCGAGACACGCGCACCAATCAACCCCACCGCCCTGTGGCTGAACATTTCAACTCCCCCTCCCACTCTGCTGAGGATATACAGATCTTGGGCCTCCTCCACCACCACTCCCTCACCACCTGATGCCTGGAGGAAGAACGCCTCATCTTCTGCCTCTGAACCTTTAAACCCCAGGGCATCAATGTGGACTTCACCATTTTCCTCATATTCCCTCCCCCCCACCTTACCCCAGTTCCAAACTTCCAGCTCATCACCATCCTCATGACCTGTCCCACCTGTCAATCTTCCTTCCCACCTATCCAGTCCACCCTCCTCTCTGACCTATCACCTTCACCCCCACCACCCCTCTCTGACCTATCACCTTTACCCCCTTCCTCTATCCATCTATTGCGCTCTCTACTACCTTCGCCCCAGCCCCACTCCCTCCCATTTATCTCTCCACCCTTGAGGCTTCCTGATGAAGGGCTCCTCGGATGCTGCCTGACCTGCTGTGCTTTTCCAGCATCACTCTAACCTTGACACCATTGTTCTGCCATTCTCCCATTCCAATCAACTAATGTGCAATATCAACACCCTTTCTACCCCAGCACTCCACCACCACTATTGCATAAATGCTGATCCCTCCACACTTCACATCAGCTCTGATGAAGAGTCACGTAAACTCAAAACGTTAGCTTCCTCCCTCTCCATAGATGGTGCCTGACTCGCTGTTTTTTCCAGAATTTTTATGTTTTCAGGTTGATTCCAGTATTTGCAGTAATTTTACCAATTAGTAACATCAGTTAATATGTCAATTACTATGAGAAATAGAAAAGTAATTTGTAGTTCTGAGGCTAAAGTTTGGGTTGGAGCTATGGCATAATGAGGTAAAAACAATGACTGCAGATGCTGGAAACCAGATTCTGGATCAGTGGTGCTGGAAGAGCACAGTAGTTCAGGCAGCATCCTATGGCATAATGTTGAGTGTAGATGTTTCATAGCTTACAACATAGTTAAGTTATCTATCTGAATGTGCTTAATCCCAACAATTGCTAGAATTAAAATGACCCCATACCCAGAAGTTCATATGGATTACTGCACAAATCTAAAATGTAGACAGTTTGCTTTTCACCCCAAAACAAATATGCCAAAACATCTTCAATGATCCTGCTATATAGTTAATCACTTATGTAACAATAAAAACATCTCTAAAATTGAGCGGAGCCACTTAATATATGCAAAAATACTACATTATGCTATTTTATTCATTATTAATTTATGACTGAGGTAAACAGAATGGGAACAATGGAATAAAAGCCACAGAATATTGAGACCATTTATAATTCTGATTTGATCTTTTATTTGTTTTAATACATATCCAAATGAATAATTTGTCATTTGTGGAGAAAAACATGAAGACTTGGTAATTTGGCGATATCTCAGGGATAGTCCATTTCACTGTAGAGGAGCTGGTGGACATATTAGAATTTCTGAAGTTGGATAAATGTCCTGGTCCTGACCAGGTATACTCAAGAGCCCTGCAATAGGCTAGAGAAGAAATTGCAGGGGCTCTGGCTGATGTATTTGCACATTTGCGAGCCATGGGTGAGGTCCTGGAAGATTGGAGGATAGCGAATGCTGTGCCCTTATTCAAGAAGTTGAAGAGTGTAGTGCTGGAAAAGCACAGCCAGTCAGGCAGCATCTGAGGAGCAGGAGAGTTGATGTTTCATGCATAAGCTCTTCATCAGGAATGAGAGGGTGGCCCAAGGGGGCTGAGAGATAAATGAGAGAAGGTGGGGATTGGGGGAAGGTAGCTGGGAATGCAATAGGTAGAGGAAGGTCGAGGGGTGAAGGTGATAGGTTGGAGAGGAGGGTGGAGCGGATGGATGGGAAGGAAGATGCACAGATAGGACAGTTCAATAAGGCGGTGTTGAGTTGGAAGTTTGAATCTGGGATAAGGTGGGGTAGGGGAAATGAGGAAACTGGTGAAATCCACATTGATCCCACGTGGTTGAAGGGTCCGAAGGTGGAAGATGAGGCATTCTTCTTTCAGGCGTCGGGAGGCTAGAGTTTGGCAATGGAGGACACCCAGGACTTGCACATCCTTGGTGGAGTGGGAGGGGGAGTTAGTATTTGGCCACAGGCTTAGTGCATGTGTCCCAGAGATGTTCTCTGAAACATTCCACAAGTTGATGTCCTGTCTCCCCAATTTTGAGGAGACCACATCGGGAGCAACGGACACAGTAGATGATGTGTGTGGAAGTACAGGTAAATCTCTGTCAGATTTCCAGCATCACACTCTTCGACTCCAATCGCCACCATCTGCAGTTCTCACTTTCTGATACGGATTTCAATAAAGCTTTGATAAGGTTCCAGATCTTAGGCTACCCTGGAAGGTTAAATCGCATGAAATCCAGGGCCAGCTGGCAAATTGGAAACATAGCTGGCTTGATGGTAGGAAGCAGAGGGTAATAGTAGAAAGATGCTTGTCAGACTGGAGGCCTGTGACTAGTGGTGTGCCTCAGGAGTTCGGTGCTGGGTCCATTGCTGTTTGTTATCTATATCAATGACTTGGATGAGAATGGACAAGATATGATTAGTAAATTTGCAGATGACATTAAAATAGGCGGTATTGTGAACAGCAAGGAAGGTTATCAAATATTGCAGCAGAACTTTCTTCAGCTAGGGAATTGAGCTGCAAAATGGTAAATGGAGTTTAGTACAGATAAGTGTGAGGTCTTGCATTTCGGAAAGTCAAATCAAGATAGGAGTTTCATAGTGAATGGTAGGGCCTTAAGGAGTGTAGTGGAACAGAGGAACCTTGGAGTTCAGGTGCACAATTCTCTGAAAGTGGAATCACAGGTAGACAGGGCAGTGAAGAAGGCTTTTGGCACACTGGCCTGCATCAGTCAGGGCATTGATTATCCAAGTTAGGAAGTTAAGTTAATTGTATAGGACATTAGTGAGACCACACGTGAAGTATTGTGTTTAGTTTTGGTCACCTTGCTATAGGAAGGATGTTATTAAACTGGAAAGAAATTTACAAGAATGTTGCCAGGACTAAAGGTTAGACAAGCTAGGACTTTCTTCTTTCAAGCTTAGGAGACTGAGGAGTATTCCAATAGAAGTGTACAAGATCATGAGAAGCATGGATAGGGTGAATGCACTCAGTCTTTTTCCCAGGTTTGGGAAATCAAGGACTAGAGGACATCAGTTTAAGGTTAGAGGGAAAAGATTAAAAGGGAACCTGAGAGACAACTGTTTCACACAGAGTGTGGTGCGCATATGGGATGAGCTGCCAGCAGAAGTAGTTGAGGCAGATACATTAACAACATTTAAACAGCATTTGGACAAATATATGGATAGGAAAGGATTAGAAGGATATGGGCCCAAGTGCAAGGTAATGGGGTTAACGTGGATGTACATTTTGGTCAGCGCGGACCAGTTTGGACCAATGTGCCTGTCTCCATGCTGTAGAACTCCATGACTCTGTAAACATAATATAACAAATATTCAACATTGTTCAAAATGCTTTGGGAAAGGATTGAAAGTAGGGTTCTTCAGGAATAATCTGGTGATACTTGATGGGAATAAAACTTAATTTAAACATTTGCTGCAAGCCTCAAAAGATTTAATGTTGTCTTGGTCTTCAGTTAAATAGCTCCCACTTCTCTTTACCATCATTGCTGTTATAATGGACATTGTTAAAGTTACTGGAATCAACTGTTCTGAAGAATTTTGACTTGCCAACCTCCCAGGGAGCCTTCTCTAATAACAAAATGAAAGGCAGTTTATGGCTTCAAGTTTGAATTTTGCAATTTCCTTTGTTTTAGCAAGTCTGCTTGGCTGCCAGAAATAAAAGTAATCTTTTGATTCACATTGACTGGTGAACTGTTTGCAAAATACAGTGAAAACAATTCTGATTCAATGGTGGTTGACAGTATGTTGGATAAATAGCCAGTTTTTTGTTGTTTGTAATTGCTAGGGCCAGCGTTTCAATGAATCGTGGTAACAATAGTGAAGGTTTGCTTTCGCATCATATGGCACAGAAGCAAACATCCAGCTCATTCTGTCAATATAAGCATCAGTCTGTCAATTCAAACTGTTTTATAATGCTGTTTCATTATTTACATTTCAAAATAAAGTATGGAAGAAATTAAGGTCCTTAAAGCTAAAGTAGTATTTTCTAATATTTTCTGAGTAGTATAAAATTTTATGGACTGCTGTTACAGCAGTGATGTTCTCTGTCTGGAAAGGCACTTTCTAAACATCAAACGCTGCAAAGCAGAAGGATCATGGCAAGATATAGATAATGATTATAAAGTTTGCACTTCCAATATCAAGATCACTACATGACTGAAATTACATCAAGGAATCATTCCCGTACCTTGAATACCCTTTTATTGATTTGAGTGGTTAGAAGAGGCCAGGAGATGATTCGCAGCCTGACATAAACTAAAAGGTTGACCTGGATTTAGGATGTTTATGGTTAAATCTGAATAGTGTGAACTATTTGAAGTAGAGCCATCTAGAAAACCTATTTAATCAGTTTCAGATTATATTGCTTAATACTGCATTTTAGTAATACGTCTTCATTGGGAAGACATCAAACTATACCATATGGTTTTTCCTGAAGCAAGTATTCTGGCAGCTTTCTTGGCCTTGTATAGTAAGTGATTCTTATCTTGCTTGTTGAAAAGTTTCCATAGCTGCAGTTATCATTCATGTCAGTTGTTTAGGTCAGACATCGAGCCCAGCTGACAGTGAAGGCAATGTTTTCATGGAAGGTGAACACCACTTTCGAACACTAATTATTTAGGTCAGGGGAAAGCTCTTGCTTTATCTTTGTTTTGCCAAAGACTGTTAGCAGATCAGGAATTTGTTGACTAACTTGTGGGCCCTGCTGAGGCTCTTCAAATGAGCCGAGGTCATAACCTAGACTGTAGCTTTAGGGTGCAGGACCTGGAGTGTAGGGAGGTTAGGAACATGGCATCAATCTCAAAGGAGGGTGCCTGTAAACAGGAAAGTGGCTTGAAGTGTGTATACTTCAATGCAAGAAGTATACGAAATAAGGTAGGCGAACTTGCAGCGTGGGTTGGTACCTGGGATTTCGATGTTGTGGCTATTACGGAGACATGGCTAGAACAGGGACAGGATTGGCAGTTGCGGGTTCCAGGATTTAAATGTTTTAGTAGGGAGAGGGGTGGGGG
>NC_057723.1:59096071-59106125 GCF_004010195.1 Chiloscyllium plagiosum | reverse complement strand
ATGGAATGCCCTGCCAGTATCAGTGGTGGACTCTCCCTCTTTATGGGCATTTAAACGGGCATTGGATAGGCATATGGAGGATAGTTGGCTAGTGTAGGTTAGCTGGGCTTGGATCGGTGCAACATCGAGGGCCAAAGGGCCTGTACTGCGCTGTATTTTTCTATGTTTCTATGTTCTATAACATTCTGCCTTCAGGTGTTTCGACTAGTTAGGTAAATGAGGCAGGCAAGATGGCATGCCAGGTCTTTCAAATGAGGGAATTCTACCTAAAGCAACCCTAATATTTGCTACCTTGAAGTTTTAAAGATATGGATGGGCACAAAGCTGAGGAGTAAGCAGTTGGTGCTGGCGTTGGTCTTGCTAATTTTGTTTATTTCATTACTTTTGGAGATGAAAGATCGAGTTGCACATGCTTGTTCCCATTTTGTGGTGAAGGCCAGCAGCAACAGAAGGTCAATGAAGAGCTTCTAAGAAGTTGCATAGGCGGCTAGATGAGGCTTGATATTCATGGTCACCAGAAGCTTTCTCTTTTCCTCTTACGCTACCCATTTCATGGAAACTATGGCATGAATTTGTTATTTGATGCATTTTTAACAATTGGAAAAAAATGGCAGCTTCATCAGTATCAGAAACCTCTTTGTTCATTTCCCAAGATAAGATCAATTTTAACCCTGCCTATGATAATAGTATTCAGCAGAAGCTGCTACATTTTTTCTTTCAGTTTAAGGAAGAGAATCTTTGTTTTAAACTTAAATGAGAGCAATTATGAGGGCATAAAAGCAGATCTAGCTCACTAAATTGGCAAAGAAATTTAAGAATATGAAAATAGAAATGTACTGGCAGACATTTAAAGGGATATTTCAAAACACAATAGATATTTTCCAACAAGAGAGAAGTTCTGTGAGGAGGACTACTATTATGTGCGGCTAACTGAAAAATATTGAAGATATCACACATAAAGAATTAATTTATGATTGTGCTAAGTTTGGTAAAGCAAAAGATTGGACAGAATGATTTTTTAAAAGTATATCAAAAGATTAAAAGGAGGGAAAGATTAAGGATATAAGAGAAAGTTAGCTCGAAATATAAAAACAGCTGGTAAGAGTTTCTATATTTAAAAACACAGTTAACCAAATGAGTATTGGTCTCAGAGAGAGAGAGAGAGACTCTGAGCAATTGACAGAGAATAAGGACATAGCAGGTGAATTAAATAGGTTTTTTGTATTGGACTTCAAGATGGTGCTGGAGAATGGCAACTTTGTACACTTTTCACTGTACTCTTATACTTCTGTACTTGAGTAACATGACAATAAAATCTGATTCTATTGAGATGAACACACAAGGAGCTAGCTGATTATTATGAGAATGTCACTATATGTCCTATATTCATTGGTTAGAAAGGTGGTTGTTACAGGGTAAGCTACAGGCCCGAGATTAAACAAGCCCTTATTAGAGAGCACTCCTCTCTTCAGGTGGCAGTGCTCACCAGGCAACTGCTTCCTCCAACAAAACCAGAAGTTGCTAGAGAAACTCAGCAGGTCTGGCAGCATCTGAGTTTCTCCAGAAATTTGTTTTCTTTTTCAGATCTGCAGTCTCAGCAGTTCTTTGTTTTATTTTTGCTGCTGCCTTTAGCTGGAAGATGGACCAGAAAGATGGAGGAAGATCCAGGGGTGAATTTGATACCATCACAACATACTGAGATTAACACTGTGTGCCAGCTGTCCATTTATCCCAAAATAATATGTTTTGTTTCTGATATTCCTCACATAATCTCCCGGGTGCTATCACCAATGGATCCAGTCACAACAGGTGCTATCATCACTATGGTGACTGCACAATGAAGACCCACAGAGTTTCAGGGGTATCCATGCATCTACAAACTGGGCAACAGCAACCAAACACCTTCCACGTGATGGGATTACAGCAGAAGGTCATGTCTGGAAGTGGAGGAGGTTTTGGAGGATAATGGTTTGGAGATTTCCCTAGCCAACCATGGTTGATGACTCCATTATGTAGCACAATAACTGAGTCTAATCATGTACATAATACAGCCCATTCTTTCACTATTGCCATTATGGAGCAGGTATTGGTCACATAAAGATGAGATTCTGATGTTTGGAAAGGTCTGCAAGAGCCTTGCAGCATACTCCAGATAGAGAGTGTACCGCAAAATTTTTAACATACTATGCTCTGCACAACTGGAGTCAGCAAAGAGCTTATGTAATAGATTCTGAAGAGATGCAAGACCAATAACAGGCTTCTGAAGAGAAGATTGAGGATTTTAAGCAGGAGGAGTATCACATCCAACATTCTAAACTACTGTGGCATCAAGTGCAATGAGTAAGGTGGCACTTGACAACTGCTTCTAATAGGACAAATTTATGAAGTCTTCATTCATGGACAGGTGGCCACCACAGGTGGTAGAAAGCATTTCTCCTCTTCCAACTCCATTTTGAGTTAGCTCTTACCTTCTCCTCTCTCTACTTCTCCTTCACCTTTTGGTATTTAATGGGCTCTGCATGCAAATTGAACAGTTGGAAACAAGATGATGTAGATATTTTCTAACCAACCTGTTCAGACATGTAGTAACACACTTCTGGAGCAGGTGGGAGTTGAATTTGGGCCTCCTGGCTCAGCAGTAGGGACACTATCACTGTGCCACAAGAGCTCTGCATGGGTGATCTAATTGTGGTGGTTAATAAATGGAAATTGCCACATGTGATTTGATGGCAAAAATCATTTGATTCTGTGAGATATCTTCTCGATGTAAACATTTTGTGCTGCTTTCCAGCTTTTGTTTTCCTTAGTCTTCTATGGTTTTCTTTTGTCTTTCAACTCTATATTTTAACTTGAGGTCCAGGCTCTGGAGGGTTTTATTTTAGCTGCTACCATGCTTTATTTTGCTTTAAGCCCGTACTCTACAATGAGATATCGGTCTAGAGTATCTTATGCTGTGGGTGACTGTCCAGACACTGTCCCTTTGCCTGCTTGCTGCTTGGTTCTAAAAAAGACTTTGGAACTCTATATGTACTGTAGCATATTTTTATTTACATCTGTACAGAGCAGATATCAAATGCAGTCATCTTTCATCACATCTAAGACCCCTCTCTTCACTTGCTCATTCAAGATTTAGTGCTTGGTTAATATCAGATCCATCTGATCAATTACAAGTTCATGATTGACATAAATCTCACTACACAACATTAATAATGTACAGCATAAAAACAAAAGTGATTAGAGCGAAAAATAAGCAGTTGTAAAATGAAATCAGATCAGGTAAAAATATGTTAACAATTCCAATGTTAATCATTGATTTATGTGATTGGAAACATATCAGAAAAACATTTGCTAAGACAACTGCATAACTTAAAATAATATTGCAACAGAGCCATTATTGAAAAAATATTTGACAACAGCATTGATGATTGATTGCAAATTAAAATGCGCTGGCTCTGTTGCTGTGAAATAAATGTTTTGGCTTTAACACTGTGATGTACTTGTTATTATGTCAAGCAAAAAGTATGATATTAATGCAAACATTGATAAAATATAGCTGGATGCTGAGTTAATATGTTCCATGTGCCTAATTTGGCAGGATATATTAATAGCATTAAACCTGTTGAGAAGAGTAGTCATTAGTCAAGAGTAAAGCATAGCATAATTCTGCTCAGTATTGAGCAGGTAAAATAAAATGTCAAAGTATGAGAAAACATTATGGATGTTATTAAGAAATTCAATTTGTCTAACTCAAGACTATACCCTTCTCTGTTAGTACAATTCATTTACTGCATGAAAAGATTGGTTTAATTGAATGAACATTTCCATTACTCTGCACTGGTGTTGTTTATACAATAATGATTTGTAAAAATATATTGCAAAGTTCAAAGTAGATTTTGCTTTGATATGCATCTAGGTGATAATGACATTTGGGGATATGCAGCCTTGAAACCACAAGAGTTTAATGTAGTTTAGTAATAATAACTTTCTTTATTTGTGCCTTGTATTCTGCTTTTCAACTTGCTCAGTTTTTTTCTAAAATTATAGATCTATTTTTATTTGCTAAGAAAAGTCATTGAAACATACAACATTAATATGTCCAAAAGCTGGACAAAGAAGTATTGTGACTGAAGTCAAAGGGGTGAACTGATTTCTTTCCTAGTTCCGCTCCTCCACTGGTTGTAATCAATTTTAACTTAACTAGGGTGGTTATATGATCAATTTTATACATCTCAAACTACATTTGGCTTAGTGGTTAGAAGTCAGCCAGATTTCTCTAGCCAACAAATGCTGAGTAGTTTGTTACAAGTAAAACTTAGTCAACAAAGTTGCAATGACAAACAAGTTTAGACGAGTCAAATGTGTATATGTAACTAACCTTCTAAAAATAATTTACAGCACAAGTGGACAATGTGGTCAAGACAGCACATGGCATGCTAGCATTCATCAGTCAGGGCATAAAGTATAAATTGGCAAGTCATGTTGCAACTGTATAAAACTTTAGGCCACCTTTGAAATATTATGTACTGATCTGCTTGCCACCCTATCAGGAGGAATGGGAAGCTTTGGAGCAGGTGCACAAACGTTTTACCAAGATATTGCCTAATTTAGAACGTATTAGGAGAAAGTGTGGACTGCAGATGTTGGAGATCAGAGTCGAGAGTGTGTTGCTGGAAAGGCACAGCAGGTCAGGCAGTATCTGAGGATCAGGAGAATCGATGCTTTGGGCATAACCCATCAGGAATTCCTGATGAAGGGCTTATTCCTGAAACATCGGTTCTCCTGCTCCTCAGATGCTGCCTGACCTGCTGTGTTTTTCCAGCAACACACTCTCGACTTAGAACATATTAACTAAGAGGAGAGATTGAATAAACCTTGTTTGCTTTCAGTTAAATGTTGGGACAACCTGATAGAATTTTACAAAACAATGATTGGCATGGATAGAATAGATAGCTGGAGTATCTTTCCCAGGGTAGAAATGTCAGTTGCTAATGACATAACTTTGAGATAAGGCGAGTAAGTTTAAAGGTGATGTGAAATGCACATTTTTTTTATGTATACAGAGGGTGGTAAGTGTCTGGAATGCACTGCCAGAACAGCTGGTACAATAGCAGCATTTTAAGAGGCATCTTGACAGATTCTTGAACAAGCAGGAAATAGCGGGATGCAGACTGCATAGAGACAAAAGGTTTTAGTTTAGAAAGTTGTCATGCGGCAACACTGTCTTGGCAGGCTAATGGCCTGCTCCTGCATTACATTGTTCTTTGTTCATAGAGTGAGACACCAGATGTGATTTTGTAATTTAGCTATGCATTTAATACAATGATACTGCTCAAAGGTTCTTATGTTGAATAAATGATTCAGATCTGTAATAATGTTTAATTAAATAAGTTGTTCAGGTTGTGACAGAAATGTGAAATTTTAGACTTCATTTCAAGGTTGCTCCCCTCTTGACTCCCTTACTAAAACCTTTTGTCTCTTCACAATAATACCTGGATCCACCATCCCTTTGTTGCAGCATTTTTACAAACCAGAGGAAGTGGGGTTTGTAATCTCATTCAAAAAATCAGTCTGTCATGTTCCTACATCAGTTTACTAGACTGTGCACTGACAACATTATATACAATGCTCACCCCATATGTAAGCAAGTGTCTATATCAGAAACAAATAATGGAGAACATATCATCGCAATTGCATCTGCAGCCCGTTAGATACAAGGATCATGGATTCAGACGTCCATGTTTGAGGTCACTTGAAGGAAGTGCCAGAAAGGACCTGGCAGCAACAATAGTGTTATGGCTCCAGAAAGATCAAGGTATATTTTTAACAAATTACTTTGTTATTTTGCCATCCATTTCCTCACACATTGGCACACCTGGAGAAGTTTGAGATACCAATGGATGTACACCAGTCATGTTCACTGGCGAATGAATGGTAATTCATGGTATAACGTTTGTTTTGATTTATCTTGATCAATGTAAACAAACAACTAACATGGGAAATGTCGCCTCCATATGTCATTCTTGATGCACTCTGATTCATGTGACTGAATTTTGGTTAATTGGAGTGATTAGTTCAGCTCCTGTGAGTAACCCAATTTCAAATAAATGAAATTACCTTTAAAATATCATATCTGTTATATTTTCGTATGAGACCATTACTATACTTTTAAATCTTTACTTTCTTAAACTTTCAATCTTTTAATGTCCTTGCAAGCAAGAAATAATTTTTAGAGGTAGTGCAAAGGCCTATAAATTGAGAAAATTAGTGAAAACTCTTGTGCAAAAGATCTCAGAGATGCGAGTTGTGATGCAAATAATAAAATAGTGCCCAACCTGAATCCTTTTGGAACTAATAATTTATACATTTTCTCCAGTTTTTGTTTCTCCCTGGTGCCAACTTTAGACGTCCATGCACGTAATTTCATTTATCATCATTCCTACTAAACCAGGTAGTGCAGTCCCTTATCTGGAGGGCAGTGAAATTCTTGAATTCCTTCCGTATAGGTACTGTTGACTGCTAAGTCAACTAGTTACCACAAAACATAATCTGGGGCACATATAGTCTCATGCCTGTCCACCAAGTAAGGATTTTATTTCTTGCAATATCCTGGATTTTTACCAGCAAATTCCTTCTTTTTAGCTAAGTCCTGAATCTGTAGATGTTGATCTGACAATCATAAGATGGTAGCAGAATTTGCTTTTCTGTCCATCAAGTCTGTCCTGCAATTTGATCATGCCTGATATGTTTCTCAACCCCATTTACCTGCCTTCTCTTTGTAACCCTTGAACATCTGAAGAATCAAAGGTCTATCTATTTCTGTATAAAAGACACTCAATGACTTGACCTCCAAGGTCTTCGGAGCAGTGAGTTCCACAGATTTACCACACTCCAGTTGAGAAAATTCCTCCTCATCTAAAGGGTCATCCCTTCTCTCATAGTCTGTCCTACCTGTGGAAACGTCTCTGTGTCCACACTATCCAGGCCCCTCAGTATTCTTCCAGTTTCGATGAGTTCTCCTGTCATCCTTCTAAACTCCATTGAGTATGGACACAGAGCCCACAACTGTTCCTTCAACCAATTAGAGGAAGGATCATACTGGACCTTGTAAAGGCTAAAGAGCCTGGCCAGGTGACTGACCTTTCAGCAGGAGAGCATTTTGGAAATGGTAATCGCAACTCCTTAAGTTTTGTGAATAAGGATAAGCTAGGACCTTGCAGGAAGGTACTAATTTGGCAGAGGACAAATTTATATAAGTATTAGGCAGGAGGTGGAAAGTGATATTTGGGAGGAGCTGTTATTGGGCAAGTCCACATGAGACCTCATTCCTGATGAAGGGCTTATGCCCGAATTGTCGATTCTCCTGCTCCCTGGATGCTGCCTGACCTGCTGTCACTCTCGACATGAAATGACCTTGGCGAGTAAGGTTATAGAGAATCCCAAAGCATTCTGTAAATACATTAAAAACAAGAGGATGACGAGGGAGAAGAGGATAAAGGAGGGAACTTGTGCTTGGAGGCAGAGTCTGTGGGTGAGATCGTAAATCAGTATTTACTCAGGAGAAGAATGTTGAGGATAATAAGATTAGTGTGGAACATACTAATATGCTGGGGCATTTTGAGATCAAGAAAGAACTGGTGTTGGGTCTCTTGAAGAGCATTCAGGTGGATAAATTCCCAGGGCCTGATGGTGTCTAACCCAAGTTATTGAGAGAGATCAAAGAGGAGATGCTGGGACCTTGATCAAAATCTTTGCATGCTTGCTAGACTGGAGAGATCCTGGAGGACTGACAAGTAGCTAATGTTGTTCCTCTGTTCAGGAAGAGAAATAGGGATAATCCAGGAAACCATAGACCGGTGAGTCTCACATTGGTAATGGGATGCAGTTGGGGAGAATTCTCAGGAATAGGATTTATGCACAGTTGGAAAAATATGGCCTAATTATCAGCATGGTTTTGTGCAGGGCAGATCTTGTCTTACTACGTTGATTGTCACCTCCTTGAAAAATTCAAAGGTAATTGATAAGGGTAGAACAGTGGATGTTGCCTACTTGGAATTCAGCGAGGCTTTTGACAAGATCCTTGATGGTAGGGTCACCTAGAAGATTAAGCTGCATGGGATCCATGGTGACTTGGCCACTTGGATTCAGGATTGGCTTGCCTATAAGAAGGCAGAGGATAGTGGTGGAAGAATTTTTTTTTCCTGGCTGCAGGTCTGACTAATGTTGTTCTGCAGGGATCCACTGTTTGTTACATATATAGATGACTTGGATGAAAATGTAGATGGGTGAGTTAGTAAGATTGCAGATGACACAAAGATCAGTGTAGTTATGGATAGTGGAGAAAGTTGTCAAAGAATACAGTGGGATATAGATCAGTTGCAGATTTGGGCAGAGAAATGACAGATGGAGTTTAATTTGAGTAGGTGTGAGGTGCTGCACTTTGGGAGATCAAATATTCAGGAAAAGTTAACAGTCAATGGCTGAACCCTGAACAGAGAGATATTGTGGTTCAAGTCAATAGTTTGTTGAAAGTGACAGGATGGTAAAGAAGGCATGTAGCATGCTTACTTTACTGATCAGGAAATTGAGTACAAGAGTCAGGATGTCATGTTGCAGCTTCATAAGACTTTCGTTAGGCCACACTTAAGAGTATTGTGTTCTGTTTCAGTTGCCTCATTATAGGAAGGATGTGGAAGCTTTGGAGGGGGCACAAAAGAGGACGCTGCCTGGATTAGAGGGTATTGAGCTGTAAGGAGAGGCTAGAAAAACTCTAGTTGTTTTATCTGAAGTGCAGGCTAAGGGGAGACTAGACAGAAGATAGAGACACATAGATAGAATTAATAGAATCTTTTTACTAGAGTTGAAATGCCTAATATTAGAGGGCTCACATTTAAGATGAGAGGGGGCAAGTTCAAAGGAGATGTGAGGGACTAATCTTTTGGTAGGAGTCTGCAATGTGCTGCCAGGAATAGTGGTGTAGGCAGATATGATAGGGGTGTTTAAGATACTTTTAGCTAAGTACATGAATACGCAAGTACTGGAGAGATGTGGACCAAGGACAGGAAGAAAAGTTTAGTTTTAGTTTAATTTGGTGTCATCTTTGGCACAACATTGTGGGCTGAAGGGCCCATTCCTGTTCTATGTTCTAACTCCCTTTTGTGCTTCAGATTTCTGAAGCCTTTCCCATTTAGAAAATAGTCTATGCCTTTATACTTCACAATAAAATACATAACCTTATGTGTTGCCACATTGTATTCCATCTGCCACTTTATTTCCACTCTACCCTGTCTGAGTCCTTCTACCATCTCCATGCTTCTTCAATAGCATCCGTCCCTCAATCTACCTTTGTGCCATCTGCAAATTTAGCAACAATGCCCTCAAATCTTTTTAGTCCAGATTGCTGAAGTATAATGTGAATAGTTGTAGTCCCAACAGTAACCCTTACAGACCTCTACTAAGTTACTGTCTGCTATTCTATAAAAGACCCCTTTATCCTCACTCTCTGCCTTCTGCCAATCAACCAATCCTCTATCCATGCCTTAACACCACAGGCTCTTACCTTATTTTGCAGTCTCTTGTGCAGCACTTTATCAAAATCCTTCTGAAAATTCAAATAAATCATGTTGACTGGCTCTTCTTTGTCTAATTTTCTTGTTATGTTTTCAAAGAATTCGAACAGATTTGTCAGGCATGATATCCCCTTGACAAAGCTGTGTTGACTCAGCTCAATTTATCATGCATTTCCAAGTACCCTGCAATCTGATCCTTAATAATGGACTGAGATGAGGATAATAGGCCAAAGCTTCCCATCTGCTATTTCCCTCCCTTCTTCAAGAGGGATATTACATTAGCCATTATCCAGTCCTCTGGGACTATCCCTGATCACCACCAATGCTTCCACAATCCCCTTTATTATCTTCTTCAGAATCCTGATGTGTAGTCCATTCAGTTATAGAGTCATAGAGTCAAAGAGATGTACAGCATGGAACCAGACCCTTCGGTCCAACTCGTCCATGCCGACCAGATATCCTAACCCAATCTATTCCCACTTGCAAGC